>NC_036870.1:28634229-28640254 GCF_002910315.2 Salvelinus sp. IW2-2015
ACAGTAGCGAGGCTATATACAGTAGTGAGGCTATAACGGTAGTGAGGCTATATACAGTAGTGAGGCTATATACAGTAGCGAGGCTATATACAGTAGTGAGGCTATAATAGTAGTGAGGCTATAAAAGTAGCGAGGCTATATACAGGCACCGGTTAGTCGGGCTAATTGAGGTAGTATGTACATGTAGGTATGGTTAAAGTGACTATGCATATATGACAAACAGAGAGTAGCAGTAGCCTAAAATATATTCCTGTATCACGTTGTTTGAATGTGTGTGTGGCTATGTTCATGTTCTTTATTTTATATCAGTAGTCTGTATTTCTATCCCTTTATTTCTATCTTGTCGTCTTTGTTATTTTAGAGATCCTCCATGTTGGATGTTCCAGCTCTGCTGCTGGCCACTCTGGAGGAGCTCACTGAAGAACAGCTGAATACATTTCAGTCTCACCTGACTACGGTCCAGCTGCCTGACTGTCCTCCAATCCCAGAGAGCCAGCTGGAGAACACTGACAGACAGGTCACAGTGGATCAGATGGTGAAGAGATACGGCCCTGAGAGAGCTGTGAGGATCACACTGAAGATCCTGAGGAGGATGAAGCATGTAGACCTAGCAGAGAAGTTAGAGAGAGATCACACTAGAGGTAACATAACAATAATGTACATCAAATTATACATCACAATCACAGTTCAGTGTAGGTCTAAGCCAGAGGAGGCTGGTTGGGGGAGTTACAGGAGGACAGGCTCATTGTAATTGCTTAAACAAAGACAACATGATGTAGATTGATAATTGTAGATAAACAGGAAAATGTAATGAGAATAACACCATTATCTCTCTTCACTTCCTCTTCTATACCTGTATCTACCACAGCAACAAAATGGTGGCGCGACYCATCAGACACTGGCAGTGACAAAGAGAGGGAGAAGAAACATGTCCATCTGCCTGGAAGTTCTAGAGCCTTGGACAGAGAGGCAGCAGGCAGCAAAGACACTGGAATCCCAAAGGACAAATATGAACTGGTCACGGTGAGGAGGAGAGGGGATGTTTAGGTTAACATAGCCCACACCTGGTAAAAGACATGGAGACAGATAGACTGACAGAAAGAAAGGGTTGTCACCAAATTAAAATTCTAGTAGAACCGGGGATGTTCTACAGTTGCAGGGAGCCTGCTTTAAATATTACATAGATCCACTTCAAATCAAATGTATTGGTCACATACACATGGTTACCATGTTATTGCGAGTGTAGCAAAATGCTTGTGCTTCTAGTTCCCGACAGTGCAGTAATATCTATAACAAGTAATCTATAACCGATCCACAACAACTACCTAATACACAAAAAATCTAAGTAGGATGGAATAGAAATATATACATTATATATAATGGATGAGCCATGGTCGTGCCGCAAGGAAATGCAATAGATTGTATAGAATACAGTAAATACATATGGAGATGAGTAAGCAGATATGATAACATTATTAAAGTGGCATATTAAAGTGACTATGATCTATTTATTAAGTGGCCAATGATTTCAAGTCTGTATGTAGGCAGCAGCCTCTCTGTGTTAGTGACGGCTGTTAACAGTCTGATGGCCTTGAATAGAAGCTGTTTTTCAGTCTCTCGGTCCCTGTTTTGATGCACCTGTACTGACCTCGCCTTCTGGATGATAGCGGGGTGAACAGGCAGTGGCTCGGATGGTTTGTTATCCTTGATGATCTTTTGCCTTCCTGTGACATCAGGCTGTAGGGGTCCTGGAGGGCAGGTAGTTTGCCCCCGGTGATGCGTTTGCAGACCTCACACTACCCTCGTGGAGAGCCTTGCGTTGAGGTGGTGAATTGCCGTAAAAAGGTGGGATACAGACCGACAGGATGCTCTCAATTGTGCATCTGTAAAGGTTTGTAGATGGTTTAGGTGACAAGCCAAATTTCGCTGTTGCGCCCTTCATCACCACGCTGTCTGTGTGGTGACCATTTCAGCTTATCCGTGATGTGTACGCCAAGGAACTTAAAACTTCCACCTTCTCCACTACTGTCCTGTCGATGTGGATAGGGGGTGTCCCTCTGCCTGTTTCCTGAAGTCCACGATCTTCTTTACCGGTAGAGAACTAGACAATACAGAATGTGAATTACACCTGGAGGATCTCCATTCCATTGACTTTATTCAAGGCTTTACTATGAGCCGTCTCCCCTCAGCAGCCTCCATTGGTTTCTTCCAGTTCCTGCCTTTCTCGGGAGTTTCTTCCCAGTCACCGTGCTTCAAACATCTGCATTGCTTGCTGTTTTGGGTTTGTAGGCTGTGTTTCTGTGTAAGCACTTTGTTCAAACTGCTGATTATAAAGGTCTTTATAAAATAATTTGATTGATTTGCTATAGACACTGGTAATTTGAAATATGAGTCTACTGGTCTGGTGATGAGAGATAATCAACTTTAAAAGTGGTGAATTGACCTCTAACATCTCTTCTATACCTCTATTACATCATCTCATGAACTGAGTGAAATAAATGTAGAACTACAGTGTAGTGACCACAGATGGTGTTGTGTGGGGAACAGAACCAGTGTAGTGACCACAGCATGTGTGGTGGTTGTAGGACAGAACAGTTGTAGTGACCACAGCCAGTAGTGGTGGTGGTGTAGGGGAACAGAACAGTGTAGTGACCACAGCATGTAGTGTTAGGTGTGTAGGGAACAGAACAGTATAGTGACCACGCATGTAGTGTGGTGTAGGGGAACAGAACAGTGTAGTGACCACCAGCAGGGCGTGATGTGGTGTGGGGAACAGAACAGGTGTATACCACAACATTGTGGTGATGTTAGGAGCGAGAAGCAGTGTAGTGACCACAGCATGTCAGTGTTGTGTAGGGAAAAACAGTGTAGTGACGCACAGCATTGGTGGTGGACTGTATGGGAACAGTACAGTGTAGTGACACTACGCATGTAGTGTTGTGTAGTGAACAGGATCGCTATTGTGTCTGGTCCAGTGTGACACCGGCTGAGAGGAGTTTGTGATCTGGAGATGAGATTTTCTAGGCTGGAGGGAACCTGGAGGTGCTGAAGGTAAGACTAGTGGTCATGTCTAAAGTCAATGTGAGCAAACACATACAATAGATACATATTCTCTGAAGAATACTGTGGGTGTTTGTTTCTGGGTGTGTGTGCGCAGCAGAGGCAACAGGGATGAGCAGTCTGCCAGCACCTCTTCTGGAAGGTGAGTGGACATAATACATATATATGAGTCTGATTTATTGAACAATTCTACCATAACAGATTTATTTACATCATCCTCATGACCTGTGAAATTAATATGGAACAGTGAAGTGACCACAGGATGTGGTGGTGGCTGTAGGGAACAGAGCAGTGAGTGACTGTTTTTGTGTTCCAGTTTGACCCTGTCTGAGGAGGAGTGTCGTGATCTGAGACTGAGATCTCTAGGCTGAAGGAGAAGCTGAGGTTCAGGAAGGTAACACTAGAGGTCATGTCTGAGAGGTCAAATGTCATTGTGATCAAACCACTATAGATCACAGCCACATTAGTGTGGTGGTGTGTGTGTGTGTGTGTGTGTGTGTGTTGTGGTGTGTGTGTGTGTGTGTGTGTGTGTGTGTGTGTGTGTGGTTTGTGTGTGTGTGTGTGTGTGGTGGTGGTGGTGCGTCGCGCGCTAAAGTTCCTAATGTAATCTATTACATGATTATGAGAATGAGAATATCAATATATTCATTTCTTTATTTATTCAGTAGTCAGGTTTTATATTTCCTTCATCACCTTTGTGTTTAGAGAACGTTGGATGTTCCAGCTCTGCTACTGCCACTCTGGAGGAGATGAACCCACACGAGCTGAAGACATTCAGTGTATGGTACCTATGTTGGCCGGGCTACCTGGCTTCCTCCAACTGCCTCCAATCCCAGAAGCCAGCTGGAGACACACTAACAGACAGGTCACAGTGGATCAGATGATGAGAGAGATACACCCGAGAGAGCTGTGAAGATCACACTTGTGAAACCTGAAGTGGATGAATCGGAGAGACCTAGCAGAGAGTTAGAGAGAGATCACATTGGAGTAAATAACAACAATGTACATCAATTTATACTAATCACAGTTCAGTGTAGGTCTAACAAGAAGACATTCAACTGACATTATAAACTAATACACCCTCCTCTTAGTAATGTTTATTCATGATGTTCCAGGTGACCCCATTATGATTAAACAACAATCCAACATTCATTACATTCCATACATACATCACCAATTACAGTAGGGAAGATTTCACAAACAGATGAGACTTTTAATCATGTACTGTTATATCTCTTCCTGAGCTTCCTAATCTGGAAGATGAACCAAATATCTGGCAGAGAAGTTAGAGATCAGAGAAGTAGGATTATAGACAAGAACCCTAACTGACTCTCTATCCCCCCTCCTATCTTCCCCTCTATTTCCCATGTTTCCCCCTCTTTCTCAGGTACTCCTCACCCTCCACTTCTCCTTATTCCAACTCAGGCCCATATCCTTCTGTTACCCTTCATTGGCCTCCTTTCGCTCCCCAGCGCCCCCTCCTCCTGTCCGCTGGTTCGTCTAAGGAGTTGTGTCGTTAGATTCTGCTGTAGTTCAGGACAGCTCAGCTCACAAGGAAAGAGGACGCGTTAAGATAATGTTCTTGGAACACTTCTACCCTCATATGTTAAACACCTGTACTCACTGTCATAGTCAGTTCTACAGTTCTACCTCATATGTTAAAACACCTGTACTCACTGTCATAGTCAGTTCTACAGTTCTACCCTCATATGTAAAACACCTGTACTCACTGTCATAGTCATTCTACATTCTACCTCATATGTTAAAACACCTGTACTCACTGTCATAGTCAGTTCTACCTCATATGTTTAAAACACCTGTACTCACTGTCATAGTCAGTTCTACAGTTCTACCCTCATATGTTAAACACCTGTACTCACTGTCATAGTCAGTTCTACAGTTCTACCCCATATTGTTAAAACACCTGTACTCACTTATAAGTCAGTTCTACAGTTCTACCCTCATATGTATACTCCTGCTCACTGTCATAGTCAGTTCTACCCTCATATGTTAAACACCTGTACTCACTGTCTATAGTCAGTTCTCAATATCCTACCATACCTACATCACTGTATCACTGTTCATAGTCAGTTCTACCCTCATATGTTAACACCTGTACTCACTGTCATAGTCAGTTCTTACAGTTCTACCCTCATATGTTTAAAACACCTGTACTCACCTTCATAGTCAGTTCACAGTTCTACCCTCATATGTTAAAACACCTGTAATCAATTGTTCATAGTCAGTTCTACTACTATCTCCCTCAATTGTAAAAAACCTGTACTCACTGTCATAGTCCGTTCTACAGTTCTAACCCTCATAGATGTTTAAACACCGGTACTCATGTCATATTAGTTCTACCTAGTTCTACCCCTCATATGTTTAAACAACACCTGTATCACCTGTCATAGTCAGTCATACAGTTATACACCATCTCATATAGTCCTAGTAAACAACCCCTTACCTCACTGTCATAGCATTCTACAAAGCTTCTTACCCACTCAATGTTAAACACCCTTATCCTCTCAACCCTACCTGTTTAGAGTTCCCCAGTTTCTACCTACGTTTCGTAACTCTCACAACCTATTTTTAAAGACACACCGGCTCTGTATCCTCCCAATAATCGCTCATTCTACCCCATTATCATCTTTAAAACACCGACTTGTTACTCACCATGCTCATAAGTACCAGTTCCGTACGCCTATGAGCACTCACCCTCACTACTGTACATCACCTGTACTCACTTGTCAAAATAGTCAGTTCTACCCTTCATATGTTCTATATTTTATACGAACCTCATCGACCACACGCCAGAATCTACCCTCAACTCCTCGCTTAGCTGTAGCCGTACTGTGGCGTGAGGAACTCCTTGAATCAGTGTGAGCCCGTAATCTCTACCACGATCACTGTCATAGGTCAGTTTCTACAGGGTCTTACCCCTCAATGGCTCCTAAACACCGTACTC
>NC_036870.1:28640279-28645611 GCF_002910315.2 Salvelinus sp. IW2-2015
CACCTGTACTCACTGTTATAGTCAGTTCTACAGTTCTACCCTCATATGTTAAAACACCTGTACTCACTGTCATAGTCAGTTCTACCCTCATATATTACACCACCTGTACTCACTGTCATAGTCAGTTCTACCCTCATATGTTACATCCCCTGTACTCACTGTCATAGTCAGTTCTACAGTATGAAATGATACAGTACACACATACACTATGAGTGGTGGGGGTCAGGCGGCATCCCTACACACACCATCAGACAAAAAAAGCTGTGAATCAAATCAAAGTTTATTTGTCACGTGCGCCGAATACAACAGGTGTAGACCTTACAGAGAAATGCTTACTTACAGACTCTAACCAACAGTGCAATTTTTAAGTAAAAAATAGGTATTAGGTGAACAATAGATAAGTAAAGAAATCAAAACAACAGTAAAAAGGCAGTGAAAAATAGCAGTAGCGAGGCTATATACAGTAGCGAGGCTATAATAATAGTGAGGCTATATACAGTAGTGAGGCTATAAAAGTAGCGAGGCTATATACAGGCACCGGTTAATCGGGCTAATTCAGGTAGTATGTACATGTAGGTATGGTTAAAGTGACTATGCATATATGACAAACAGAGTAGCAGTAGCATAAAATATATTCCTGTATCACGTTGTTTGTATGTGTGTGTGGCTATGTTCATGTTCTTTATTTTATATCAGTAGTCTGCATTTCTATCTTATCATCTTTGTTGTTTTAGAGACCCTTCATGTTGGGTGTTCCAGCTCTGCTGCTGACCACTCTGGAGGAGCTCACTGAAGAACAACTGAAGACATTTCAGTCTCACCTGACTAGTAGCCAGCTGCCTGACTGTCCTCCCATCCCAGAGAGTCAGCTGGAGAACACTGACAGACAGGTCACAGTGGATCAGATGGTGAAGAGATACGACCCTGAGAGAGCTGTGAAGATCACACTTATGACCCTGAAGTGGATGAATCGAGTAGACCTAGCAGAGAAGTTAGAGAGAGATCACACTAGAGGTAACACAGCAACATGATAGATCTATCATTACACGATCGGTTCCATGATGGGATATTGGCTGTGTCCAAAATCTGTCTTGCCTAATACTTACTAATACTACATACTGTGTACTAATCATACTACATACCATTTAGAACGTACTGTTTAGTAACAACGAATGCAGGAAGCAGGAAATATCAACATACTGCTCGTCTATACTGTGAAGGTGTCATCTAATGCACAATTGCGTTGAATCCCGCCATTTGTTCATTTAGTTAAAGCCCCTCCCCTTATTTGATTATCAGCTGTTGACAATCACGATTCTCTTCCTCAAAGGTGTGCAGCGAATTCTACTAGATTAATGAGTATGACATCCTGGCATTTAAAGCATAGTTGATTTTCTAAATTTCACAAATTATAAAACTTCCTATTTTCACATACCTGACATGCCTTTAGAGAGTAAGTACAGTATGGGTATTTGGACATGGCCATTGAGTAATTGGGATTATATTCACACAAAGATCACCCCAGATTGTTAACATTTAGTTTTAGTAATGTTATAATGTAGGATCAAAATTAACCAGCTAATATATATATATATATATATATCTCGCTCGCTCTCGCTCAGGGAGCCCCTATGCCCACATACCTCCAGGGAGTCCCTCTGGTCACTCAGGCTCTTATCACAAATCAATATTTTCATCCATAACGCCAGATTCCAGGCCTGTCTGCTCCCAAGCCCTCTATCCACCCAGTGTTGTCATGGAGAAGCCTTACAGGTTCCTTCCCTACTCAGTACAGCACAACTTACAGGTGAGAGGACTGGTGCACATGTATAACACGCTAACATCCTCTCATTTGAAAATATGATCTGTCAGAGAAATTAGGATGTTTGTATGTGTGGGGCTATATTCATGTTCTTTATATCAGTAACCAGTACTTCTATTCCTTTTTTAAATCTTGTCACCTTTTTAGAGACCCCAAATATTGTCTGTTCCCGCTCTGCTGCTGACCACTCTGGAGGAGCTCACTGAAGAACAGCTGAAGACATTTCAGTCTAACCTGACTAGGGGCAAGCTTCCTGACTGTCCTCCAATCCCAGAGAGACAGCTGGAGAACACTGACAGACAGGTCACAGTGGATCAGATGGTGAAGAGATACGACCATGAGGGAGCTGTGAGGAACACAGTGAGGATCCTGAGGAGGATGAAGCGGGTAGACCTAGCAGAGAAGTTAGAGAGAGATCCCACTAGAGGTAACATAACAATAATGTACATCAATCTATACATCACAATCACAGTTCAGTGTAGGTCTAAGCCAGAGGAGGCTGGTTGGGGGAGTTATAGGAGGACAGGCTCATTGGAATTGCTTAAACGAAGACAACATGATGTAGATTGATAGTTGTAGATAAACAGGAAAATGTAATGAGACAATAACACCATTATCTCTCTTCACTTCATCTTCTATACCAGTATCTATCACAGCAACAACATGGTAGAGAGACTCATCAGACACTGGCAATGATGAAAAGAGAGGGAAGAAACAGGTCCGTCTGGCTACAAGTTCTAGAGTCTGGGACAGAGAGGCAGCAGGCAGCAAAGACACTGGAATCACAAAGGACAAATATGAACTGGTCACGGTGAGGAGGAAAGGGGATGTTTAGGTTAACATAGCCCACACCTGGTAAAAGACATGGAGACAGATAGACTGACAGAAAGAAAGGGTTGTCACCAAATTAAAATTCTATCTGTTCTGTTGTTGTTTTCTTAGAAACCTACAGAGAAGAAAAGAGAAGCTCTGCTGCTGGCCACTCTGGCGGAGCTGAGCACAGACGAGCTGAAAATATTTCAGAAGGAACTKACTCCAAGCAAACAGCTTCCACCTTACCTGACTGGCTTTCCTCCCATCCCAGRAACTCAGCTGGAAAACGCTGACAGACAGGTCACAGCGGATCAGATGGTGAAGAGATACGGCCCTGAGGGAGCTGTGGAGATCACACAGAGGATCCTGAGGAGGATGAACCAGGAAGATCTGGCAGAGAAGTTCGAGAGATATCACAGTAGAGTTAACAGCCAGACGATAGATTTATCATTACACACTCAGATCTGGGATATTGAGTGATAGAGATTCACACAAAGATCCCGCACAGCCTGTTGACTGTTTCTTAATAACTGACTATTACACTAGCCTGTTGGTATGTTAACCAGCTAACAACACTTTAAACTCTCTCTCTCCCTCTTTTCACTTTACACTTTCTTTCTCTCTCTTTTTGATGACCCCTGCAGGAAAGAAAAGGAGAACAAGTGAGGAACCATCCTGGCCTGGTCTAGTTTCTAGGGGTGAAAAGATTGAGGAGAATTGTGTCCCATTGACTGGCAGAGCCCCGTTCTTCATCAAACATAAGGTGCCTGATTGTCCCTGCCCTTCTCACTGCTGCCATGGTGACCAACATGTTCACAATAGAACATAAGACAGRTCAAATTAACATAGAACATGTTGCTGTTATAGAAGTATGTCTCTATCTATTCTGTTGATTTGAATCTAGAAAACCCCAAAGCTGGAGATGGACTTTTCAACCATCCTAGGGAGCCAACTGAAGATGGCTAACAGTCTCAACACAGAGGTATCTGTGAAAACCCAGGAGAACACCCAGGAGAACACCCAGAGAACACCCAGAGGATTGATGAGGAGGAGTTGGGAAGAGAAAGGGGTAACAGCTATAAAGCTAACATCTTAATCTGGAACAATGATGCAGTTGTATAGTAAAACATGATGATTGATGTTTATCTGGTTCTCTTTAGATTCTCCTCTCCTCTTGGATCACCATCACATGGTAAGACCCTCACTGTAAAGAGAGAAAGACAGAAAGAGAGAACATTTGAATTTAAACACTATTCTTCACACTACTGGTTGAATTACAGTATCTATTGTTTCTACATTTTAGAGTTCTCCAGATGAATTTACACCTGGAATCCATGGTCAGGAGAACAGGGGAGAGTACCGGTAACTTTATATATTTAATGTTATCATTGGTAGTTTGTATAAAAGAAGGACAATACCTTAAATCCAGGAAATCTCACAAAATGAAATTCTTCATTGTTTGTTCTAGATTCCAGTGCCCCCGTGCAGGTCTGTTCCAGTGCCCCCGTGCAGGTCTGTTCCAGTGCAGTATAACAGGCCTGGTGTTTAGGATGGAGGGAGAGGGAGAGGTGTTCTATAAGACAGTCCACTGGGACATGAGGTTTCTATCCCAGAATGGCAAGAGACCTGCAGGACCCCTGTTCAAGTTTAGATGCCTTAAGGGGTCTGTCTGTCAACTACACCTCCCACACTGTGAGATCTACAATAGTGAGTAATAATATCATGAAGGGTTAATTTCACTTTTCATGTTTCAGGACTCTTCTGAAAGATCATATTCTCATTATTTGCTTATTTATTTACTCATTATTGTGCATTTCATTTTCTGCTACAGTCTCAGCATTGTCTTGTTGGTCAGAGACAGCTCTAAATGTTCTCTTTCTTTACCAGGTGGTGGATGTGACTTCCTGTCTGTAGCCCATGTGACTGATGACAACATAGAGTTTCTCCCTCCTCTTGAGATAAGAGAAACACACATCATCATAAACATCAGTGGATTCTCTGCTTATGGTGAAGTCAAGGATGAAGACTCTCCCACCATTCCTATACGAGCACTTGTCTTGTTGTTCTACAAACCCCCAGTTGTTCCTGAAAAGAGGTCCATCCTGAATGTGTTGTTGCTTCCCAGAAATGTTGTGATCAGAGAGGTAAGACCATCTGAAATGTCAACTCTACTTTGTCTGAATTCAATCAAGCACACAGGACATTAAACCATGAATTCATGTTTTGTTAATGTTATTGCTTGGATAATGTTTTCTGATTTAAACAAATAATAACGTGATTTTGTGAAAACAAGGTGCAGGAGGAATGGAAAAGAAGGAATGGAGACAAATACATCTATATTGAAAYAAATCCTCGCTGCCAACTAACTCCAAATAAAGAATACGAGCTCTCCGCAGATCTTACAGATGAATATCTAATTCAACCAAAGGTGATATCTGAGCTAGAGAGAGAAGAGWCATTGCTTGCACAKKAACACGATCTTATGATGTTGTTACCTTTATATATTTAAATATKATGTAATTGACACTTTATCTTTCTACCAGGATGCAGAATTTGTGGATTTTGAATCCTATGAAAACTACTTCCCAACATTTCAGTTGTTCATACAAACCGTTGTTGAGCAAGTTAATATTCTTCTGAAAGACAATGGTGGTGAAGAATCTGTCTGGGAAAGACTTATCTGGCTTCCAGGTAACA
>NC_036870.1:28647665-28655461 GCF_002910315.2 Salvelinus sp. IW2-2015
CCACTACCACTACCACCACTACCAACCACTACCTACCACTACTACTACTACTACCGCTGCTAACTTACCTACTATGCTACCACACTACACTACTACTACTACCGCTGCTAACTACCACTACTACTACTGCTACTACTTGCACCACCACCAGTACTACTACTGCTGCTACTACCACTACTACTACACCACTACTATTACTACTACTACCACTACCACTACTGCTACCACCACTACCACCACTACTATTAATACACTACCTACACTACGCTACCACAAACCACTACCACCACTACCTAACACTACTACCACACTACACTACTACCACCACTACTATTACTACTACACCATACCACTCTGCTACCACCACCACCACACCACTACTACTACTACTACCACATACCACCACTACTACTACCGCTGCTACTATCACCACTACTACTACCAAAAACTACTACCTACCACTACTACTACTACGCTACCACTACTAGCTACTACCACTACTATAGCTGCTACTAACTGCTACTACTACTACCACTACTACTACCTAAACCACCACTACTGCTACTATCACTGTATACCTCTGCTACTAGTGGTAGCAGTAGTAGCAGTAGTAGTAGTGGTAGTAGCAGTTAGTGGTAGTAGTATGGTAGTGTGGTAGTAGCAGTAGTGGTAGTATAGTGGTAGTGGTGGTAGTAGTAGTAGTAGCTAGTGTGGAGTGGTGGTGGTAGTAGCAGCGGTGGTGGTAGCGGTAAGTAGTAGTGGGTGGTAGTAGTTTTTGGTAGTAGTAGTGGTGATAGTAGCAGCGGTAGTAGTAGTGGTGGTAGTAGTAGTAGTGGTGGTAGTAGTAGTGGTAGTAGCAGCAGTAGTAGTAGTAGTGGTAGTAGCAGCAGTGTAGTAGTGGTGGTGGTGGTGGTGGCAGTGGTAGTAGCAGCAGTAGTAGTAGTGGTGGTAGTAGTAGTTGGTAGTAGCAGCGTAGTAGTAAGCTAGTGGTAGTAGCAGCAGTAGTAGTAGTGGTGGTGGTAGCAGTAGTAGCAGTAGTTGTAGTGGTGGTAGCAGTAGTAATGCTAATGCTACACCACTACTGCTACCACGACTGCTACCACTCTACCACACTACTACTACCACCACTGCTGCTACTACTACCACCACTACTACTACACCACTACTACTACCATCTATGCTATACTACCACCACTATACTACCACCACTACTACTACTACCACCACTCTACCACCACTCTACTACTACCACCACTACTACTACCACCACACTATACTACACCACTACTTAACTACCACCACTACTGCTACTACACTACTACACTACTACCACCACTACTACTACCTACCATACCACCACTACTCTACTACCACCCACCTACTAATACTACATACTCATACTCACTACTACTACCACCACCACTACCACTACTACTACTACCACCACTACTACTAACTACTACTACCACCACTGCTACTACCACTACTACTACCACCACCACCACTACTACCCTGCTCCACCTACTACCACTGCTACTACCCTACTGCTCCACTCGCTACTACTACCACCACACACTACTATACTTACTACCACCACTGCTACTACCACTAACTACTCCACTACACCACTACCACTGCTACCACCACACCTACACTCTACTACACTACCTGCTACCACTGCTACTACTACCACTGCTACTGCTACTACCACTACTATACTATACTACACCACACCCCACATACCACTACTACTACCACACCACTTGCTCACACTACCACTGCTACTACTACACGACTACCACTATACTACCACCACACCACTACTACTGCTACTATTGCTACTACTACCACCACACTACTACTACACCTACTAACACCACTACCACTACCACCACTACTACAACTGCTATTGCTACTACCACTACTGCCACCACCACCACTACTGCTATTGCTACTACTACTACTACTTATTGCCTACTACTCTACTACTACTACTACTGCTAGTATTGCTACTACTACACTACTACTTTGGTTAAACTCTCTCTCTCCCTCTTTTCACTTTACACTTTTTTTCTCTCTCTTTTTGATGACCCCTGCAGAAAAGAAAATTCTAACAATTAATGAACCATCCAGGCCTGGTCTAGTTTCTAGGGGMAAAAAGATTKWGGATTGTGTCCMACTGACTGGCAGAGCCCSGWYCWTCATCAAACATAAGGTGCCTGATTGTCCCTGCCCTTCTCACTGCTGCCATGGTGACCAACATGTTCACAATAGAACAGAAGACAGGTCAAATTAACATAGAACATGTTGCTATTATAGAAGTATGTCTCTATCTATTCTGTTGATTTGAATCTAGAAAACCCCAAAGCTGGAGATGGACTTTTCAACCATCCTAGGAAGCCAACTGAAGATGGCTAACAGTCTCAACACAGAGGTATCTGTGAACACCCAGGAGAACACCCAGGAGAACACCCAGAGAACACCCAGGAGAACACCCAGGAGAACACCCAGGAGAACACCCAGAGGATGGGTGAGGAGTTGGGAAGAGAAAGGGGTAACAGCTATACAGTAACATCTCAATCTGGAACAATGATGTAGTTAAAGTTGTATAGAAAAACATGATGATTGATGTTTATCTGGTTCTTTAGATTCTCCTCTCTTCCTGGATCACCATCACATGGTAAGACCCTCACTGTAAAGAGAGAAAGACAGAAAGAGAGAACATTTGAATTTAAAAACTTTTCTTCACACTACTGGTTGAATTACAGTATCTATTGTTTCTACATTTTAGAGTTCTCCAGATGAATTTACACCTGGAATCCATGGTCAGGAGAACAGGGGAGAGTACCGGTAACTTTATATATTTAATGTTATCATTGGTAGTTTGTATAAAAGAAGKACAMTACCTTAAATCCAGGAAATCTCACAAAATGAAATTCTTCATTGTTTGTTCTAGATTCCAGTGCCCCCGTGCAGGTCTGTTCCAGTGCCCCCGTGCAGGTCTGTTCCAGTGCAGGTCTGTTCCAGTGCCCCCGTGCAGGTCTGTTCCAGTGCAGTATAACAGGCCTGGTGTTTAGGATGGAGGGAGAGGGAGAGGTGTTCTATAAGACAGTCCACTGGGACATGAGGTTTCTATCCCAGAATGGCAAGAGACCTGCAGGACCCCTGTTCAAGTTTAGATGCCTTAAGGGGTCTGTCTGTCAACTACACCTCCCACACTGTGAGATCTACAATAGTGAGTAATAATATCATGAAGGGTTAATTTCACTTTTCATGTTTCAGGACTCTTCTGAAAGATCATATTCTCATTATTTGCTTATTTATTTACATACTCTCACTCACATTACCACAAGAACCGGGTACTGTACGTTGTGGAGAGCTAGCAAACAGGCTACTTGTGACTACTAGGCTACCACCTGACTATACTACTGGCTGCTAACTAATGCCGGACCACACTACCACACTACATACTACTGTGCTACTACCACACTACTACTACGCGTACTACACACTACTACCACCACTATCTACTACTACCACACTACTACTACCGAGCAACCAATGTATGCTGCTTACGTGATATCTCTACAGAGAGACATGTACTTACTTATCATTAAAAACTGACCTACCTTCGGACTATGGGCTACTACTTACGCAAAGGCCCTACACGCACGCCGCTCGCTACTACCACCACCACTACTACTACCACTGACTGCCATCTTAAACCTGACTCACTCTACTACTACTACTCACTCGTACCACTATACTACTATTATGCTTTGATATATTTGCTTTAAACTATGGATGATATGAAGCCAAAAACACCAAAAAACGACACTACTAACCATACCACATACTGCGTAGAAAATTATCGACTACATCTGGTAGCTGTGCTGTTCTAACTAAGTCCTTTGCCTACCAACTAGATCAGCAGAGTAGTAGGCAAGTGATAGTAGCAGTAGTGGTGGTAGCGGTAGTAGAGGTTAGGTTGGGTAGGGTAGACTGGTAGACAGTGATCAGGTTTGTGTCGTCAGGTTTTGTTGAAAGTTGAGGGGGTATTGGGAAAAATGGGAGTAGTGGTAAAGTAAAGCAAGTAGTAGTAGTCGGTAAGTGGTCGTAAAAAAAGGAGTAAGTAGATAGCAGTAAAAGTAGATGTTAAGTAGGTAAGTAGAGGTCAATAAGTTAGTAGTAGTAGTGGTAGTAGGGAATATTCAGATTAGTAGTGGTAAGTGGTAGCGTAGTAGTGTGGAAGGTAGTAGTAGTGGTGATCAAGGTAGCAGACTGGTCAAGTGGAACGATATAGAAGGTGGTGGTAGTGGTAGCAAAGTAAAGTGGTAGTAGCAGGGCTTAGTTAGTTTACAGCTTAGTGGTGGTCTTCTGTGCATAGGATAGGCTAAGCAGGTTTAGGTTGGTTATGTTGGTAGAGTAGTTTAGTACAATTAAGTACGCGTGAGCTGGTAGTTAAGTAGTTCGTGGTCAAGGTCAAGTGGTGGTGGTGTGGTGGATAGAGTAAGTGGTAGTGGTAGTTAGGTATTAACTGGGCATGTAGTGGGTAGTGGTGGTAGCAGTAAGTGGTAAGTGGTGGAGTAGTAGTAATACGTCAAAGATAGGTAGATAAGTAGTTCGGATAGATGGGCAGGAAAGCTAGTCAGTAGTGGTTGGTATGATGTCAGGCAGTAGCTAACAGATAGTACAGTAGTATAGTGGTAGTATGCAGCGGTAGTAGTAGTAGTGGTGGTGGATGGTTGGTAGTGGTGGTAGGCAGTATGGTAGTCCAAGGGTTGCGAAGAGATGTCGGTAAGTACTTATGTGAGCGCGGTTAGGTAAATAGTAAAGTAGCTGAGTATGTCGTCGCGATAAGTGGTGCGTAGTAGTAGTAGGTCGTACTGGAGCAGTGTGTGGTAGTGTGTCGGTAGTAGTAGTGGGGGTGGGTAGTGTTGGGTAGAACAGTAGCTAGCAGTAGTTTGTAAGGCTGGCGGGAGTGGGTATGAGAATTAGTAAGGGGTAGTGTGGGTAGGGGCAGATGGGTGGTAGCAGTAGTAGAGTAGTAGTAGTGATGTGGTGGTGGAGGTAGCGTAGTAGTAGGGTGGTAGTGTGGTAGCAAAGTAGTAGCAGTAGTGTGGTAGTGTGGTAGCGGTAGTAGTAGTGGTGGTAGTGGTAGCAGTAGTAGCAGTATGTGGGGAATAGTATGAGTAGTGTGATGGTGGTAGAAGTACGGGAGAGTAGTGTGGTAGTGTGGGTGGTATAGCGTGTGTAAGTAGTAGTGGTGGTAGTGAGCAGTGGAGTAGCAGTAGTAGTAGTGGTGGTGGTCTTTTTGTCATTTTCTGAATTATTGTTATTTTATTTTTTACCTTCTCTTATTTCATCAAGGGAGTCATACTGAGACCAAGGTCTCTTTTACAGATGAGCCCTGGATTAAAAATATATTTAAATCATATGATATTATGGTTGGTTATAATGAACGTACCTTTTACAGTAGTAAAACACCTCCTCTTTTCATCCTCAGCCTCACCAACACAGTGTCACCTCTACAGGTACTGTTGACTTTCCACTGACATTCGATAACACCATTATAAACCTCTCAATAACAAACTAGAGATTCATCACCATATAAACCTCACTACACAACTAGAGATTCCCACCATTATAAACCTCTCAATTACAAACTAGAGATCCCACCATTATAAATCCTCATACAAACTAGGAGATTCACCCCGATATAAACCTCATACATATCTAAAGACTAGAGTATGTCACATTATACCTCAATAACAAATTGAGATCATCACCATTAAACCTCTCAAATAACACACTAAAGTAATCCTAGACAGAGTATCTCTGTTCATCCTAGACAGGGTTTTAATACATAATTTCCCACACACCAGTTGTATAGCTGTTTCCCTGCAGCCCCTCCTGCCAACCCCTCTGCCCCCCCTGTTGGGCCTTCATCAGAAGACACAGGATGATGCTCTAGAGACTCGCCTGGGCGGTCTTACAGCCTTATTCCTGCGTCTCCAGGATCGTGGGGTTCTGATTGGCGAGGAGAGGAGGAGGTGGTCAGTAAATCCACCAGACCTACAGAACAAGCCCTGCTGGACATGGTGGTTAGGAGGGGCTCGTGCCCAGAAACACTTACTACCAGGTCTGAAGGAAGTAGATCCCTGCCTGGTCGAAGACCTGGAAGAGCAGACAGACTGAGACGTGCCACGGATCAACACATCGGATAATTTATAAATACATCTATACTACTATCCATGTCTGAAAGAGACAGACAGACAGAGGTAGCATGGATATACACTCACAACCCATCAGAAGATATCAAAACATTTATCAGAGACAGAGAGCAGTACTTTGAGGAGGAGCCATCCTGACCAGAGGTGGTTGGTGTGTAACGTGATTGGACACCGTTCTGTGAAGGATGGTTTTGTTCTCTTTTTACAATAAATATATGCCTTATCGAAATAGGACTGTTAATCACAAAAACATAGCGTGACTGCAGAAAAGCTGTTGCTAATCTAGGGTTGCAACTGTGCACCAAAGGTTGAGACAAGATGGAAAATTACGAATGAATAACAGAAAAAAACGAGCAATGTAGCAACCGACAACTCAGCTCAGTCTTCACAACAAACACTTCCAGTATCTGGATCCTGTGTGCTGTGAGGCTGGGACCAGCTGGGCACCACCGATAGGCTAGCAAGTTTAAACCACGCTAAGCCTCACTGTGATAGGCCAACTCTGGAGTTGGAACTACCTCTGTCCCAGTATAAAAGAAGATGTTTACTATTCTAGTCAGTTCTCTGTCTGCTCGCGTGGTAACACAGTAGCCCGTATATATGAAAGTTGCATTTACCATTTCTCGCTTATGTTAAATAAAAATACCTAAAGTATATTCGGTGACTGAATCACATTTTATCCTGATACCAGATTCGATTGACGCAACCCTTTACAGTTCTCACCAGCACTCCCATCAGTCTGTAGTTTACTATACAAGCCCCAGGTCTCAGGCAAGGTGACATCACTGTGAGGCTACTGTCTACCAGAAACTACCTGTGTTACTCTGGTACACTGGCTACAGACTACAAGATCAGGGCTACTGTCTACCAGACAACCTACCTGTGTTACTCTGGTACACTGCTGCAGACTACAAGATCAGGCTACTGTCTACTAGACAACCTACCTGTGTTACTCTGGTAGACTGGCTACAGACTACACGATCAGGGCTACTGTCTACCAGACAACCTACCTTGGTACACTGGCTACAGACTACACGATCAGGGCTACTGTCTACCAGACAACCTACCTGTGTTACTCTGGTACACTGGCTACAGACTACAAGATCAGGGCTACTGTCTACCAGACAACCTACCTGTGTTACTCTGGTAGACTGGCTACAGACTACAAGATCAGGGCTACTGTCTACCAGACAACCTACCTGTGTTACTCTGGTACACTGGCTGCAGACTACAAGATCAGGGACTCTGATGTGTTTAATAGTCTCCAAATATGATGGAGGAATATTTTCTTAATTTATATTTGTATATATTTTCATTTGTATAATGTTTTATATTTTTATATCTGTTCATTTGATTTCTATCTGGAACATGGTGAATGTTGAATCATCTTGGAGGTCTCAGACAACAACATGTGAGACTTAACATCTACCAGACAACTGACTTGTACTGGACAGCTGTACTGTCTGAACACAAGATAAATCTCTGTTTAGATATAGTGTCTATGTTTATATAATGGTATTTCTAAGAGCATCCACTATTTATATTTTCATGTCATTATTTTCC
>NC_036870.1:28655840-28659339 GCF_002910315.2 Salvelinus sp. IW2-2015
AACAATAGGGACTAGTGGTCTCCTTTTGTGATTGTTCCGGAAATATAGAAGCAACTCTTGCTCTTGAGATTACAAATACTGTATATCCTTTATCTAGAAATCTGTACCCGATTAGGGGCTGGCTGTTTGGCAACTGAGGAACGCTGGCAGTCAGGTCACAGTGGATCAGATGGTGGAGAGATACAGYCCTGAGGGAGCTGTGGAGATCACACGGAGGATCCTGAGGAGGAGGAACCAGAATGATCTGTCTAAGTTAGAGAGAGAAGTGAAACAGAAGGGAACAATGAGTCTGTTCTTTAAAAGTTCAGTTCCTTGTTTATATGTTAACCGTCATCATCTTTCCTTCACACAACTAGAACCACAACTTGTTGACAAACTGAGAACCATTCTTGATACCGTAGCCCTTGAAATGATGTAGACAGTTAAATAATGATAATTTCTCGACAAAACAAAAATCCTAATGTAGGTTTATTTTTTTTATGGGCTAATTATTCCTCAACCTGCTCACTTGATCCCATCCCCACAATGTTTCTGATTGTTTGTTAAACTAAGTCTTAGAAATTGTATATTGCTCATTATTTTGAAATATACTGTTAGGCTTTCTACTGGCAAGTTTACACCTTCACTATTGCACTGAAATGTTTTGATCAGGAAGTTGTCTAAATGGGATATACTTTTTTGTTAGTGAGTGAAGGAAAAGCAGCCAACAAGTGCTCAGCATATGTGGGAACTCCTTCAAGACTGTTKGAAAAGCATTCCTCATGAAGCTGGTTGAGAGAATGCCAAGAGTGTGCAAAGCTGTCATCAAGGCAAAGGGTGGCTACTTTGAAGAATCTCAAATATAAAATGTATTTCATGTTTAACACTTTTTTTGGTTACTACATGATTCCATATGTTTTATTTCATAGTTTTGATGTCTTCACTATTATTCTACAATGTAGAAAATAGTAAAAATAAAGAAACCCTGGAATGAGCAGGTGTGTCCAAACTTTTGACTGGTACTGTATATGACATGAGCTTCAGAGTGTTACATTTAGGAACTGTCATCATAATAGTATGGCTGCAGTAGTAGTAGTGCTGCTGTTGTTGATTTAATTGAATGATGATACAATTGATTATTTCACCATAGTACATCACCCTCTTTTAATCCACAGCCTCACCAACAGAAGTGAAGTCTGCAGGTAACTGGTCTCATCAAACCTTATACTTGTCTTAGTCTCATCAACTCAAAATCATAAGCAATGAGACTATGAGGAATTCAATTGTGAACAACTCATTATCCTAATGGTTCTGTGTTGTTAAATAATTTGTGTGCGATCCATGTTGATTCTACCTGCAGTTTAACCGAGCTCATAAACTGTAACTACTATATTCTTTATGAACACCCCTCTTTTTTTATTTTTTTTATTTTTATTTTTATTTCACCTTTATTTAACCAGGTAGGCTAGTTGAGAACAAAGTTCTCATTTGCAACTGCGACCTGGCCAAAGATAAAGCATAGCAGTGGTGAACAGACAACACAGAGTTCACATGGAGTAAACATAACAAGTCAATAAACATGGTAGAAAAAAAGAGAATCTATATACATATTGTTGTGCAAAAGGCATGAGGTAGGCAATAAATCGAATAATTACAATTTAGCAGATTAACACTGGAGTGAATAAATCATCAGATGATCATGTCAAAGAAGAGATACTGGTTGTGCAAAAGAGCAGAAAAGATAATAAATAATAAGCAGTATGGGGGGTGAGGTAGGTAAATGGGTGGGTAGTTTACAGATGTACTATGTACAGCTGCAGCATCGGTTAGCTGCTGCGATGCAGATTTTTAAAGTTGTTGAGGAGATAAAAGTCTCCAACTTCAGAGATTTTGCAATTCGTTCCAGTCGGAGCAGCAGAGAACTGGAAGGAAAGGCGTCCATAAATGAGTTTTGTGTCTTAGGATAGATCAGTGAGATAACTTGCTGGAGCGGCGTTGCTGCGCGGGTGGGTGTAGCATCGGTGACCAGTGAATTGAGATAAGGCTGGCACTTTACCTAGCATAGCCTTGTAGATGACCTGGAGCAGTGGGTGCAACGACGGAGCATGTAGCCGAGGGCAGCCGACTAGGGCATACAGGTCGCAGTGGTGGTCGTATAAGGTGCTTTAAGTAACAAAACGAATGGCACTGTGATAAACTGATCCAGTTTGCTGAGTAGCTATTGGAAGCTATTTTGGTAGATTGACATCGCGAAGTCGAGGATTCGGTAGGATAGTCAGTTTTACTAGGGTAAGTTTTGGCGGCGTGAGTGAAGAGCTTTGTTGCGGAATAGAAAGCCGATTCTTGATTTGATTTTGGATTGGAGATGTTTGATATGGTCTGAAGGAGAGTTTGCAGTCTAGCCAAGCACTAGTACTTTAGATGTCCACATATTCTAGTCGAACCGTCCAGGGTGGTGATGCTAGTCGGCGTGCGGTGCAGGCCGAGACGGTTGAAAAAGCATGCATTGGTTTTACTCGCGTTAAAGAGCAGTTGGAGGCAGGGAGAGTGTTGATGCATTGAAGCTCGTTTGGAGGTTAGATAGCACAGTGTGCAAGAAGGGCGGAAGTATATAGAAATGGTGTCGTCTGCGTAGAGGTGGATCAGGGAATCGCCCGCAGCAAGAGCAACATCATTGATGATAACAGAGAAAAGAGTCGCGCCGAGAATTGAACCCTGTGGTACCCCATAGAGATGCCAGAGGCGGACAACATGCCCTCCGATTTGACACTGAATCTTGTCTGCAAGTAGTTGTGTGAACCAGCAAGGCAGTCATTTAGAAAAACCGAGGCTGACTGGAGTCTGCGAATAAGAAATATGGTGATTGAGAGGTCGAAAGCCTTGGCCAGGGTCGATGAAGACGGCTGCAACAAGATAAGTGGTTCTTTTTCGATGCGTTATTGATATGGTTAGTTGTACCTTGAGGGTCTGAGGTTGGCCACGCGTGACCGGTCGGAAACCGGATTGCAGCACGTTGAGAAGGTACGGCGTGGCATGTCGAGATGGGTCAGTGATCTGTTTGTTGACTTGGCTTTCGAAGACCTTAGATAGGCAGGGGCAGGATGGATATAGTTTCTGTAACAGTTTGGGTCCAGGTGTTCCCCCTTTGAAGAGGGGATGACGCGGCAGCTTTCCAATCCTTGGGGATTCAGATGATACGAGGAGAGGTTGAACAGGCTGGTAATAGGGGGTGCGACATATGGCGGCGGACAGGTTTCCAGGAAATAGGGGGTCGAGAATTGTTCAAGGTCTCAGCTGATATTGTGTGTAGTGTCGTGTGCTGTAGGTTTTCCATGCTCTTGCAGAAGCATATGCTTATCTGGATTTGGGTATAGGAGAAGCTGGAGGCTGGTCGAGGTGAGCAGCGCGGGGGGGGGGGGCCTGTTGGCCAAGGTTGGAGTCGCCAGGTAAAGGGAAGGCTATGGCCTAGCCATGAGATGTGTGTTTTTGAAGGTCGCTTCGCTTATGCAGTCGGATTTAA
>NC_036870.1:28659539-28664453 GCF_002910315.2 Salvelinus sp. IW2-2015
AGCCTTAAAAAGCCTTCTTTAACCCGTCTCCTCCCTTTCATCTACACTGTTTTAATGTGATTTAACAAGTGACGTTAATAAGGGATCGTAGCTTTCACCTGGTCAGTCTGTCATGGAAATAGCCGGTGTTCTTAATGTTTTGTCGACTCAGTGTATATTGACTGTCAGACAACGTTCATATATCATGACCATCAAGGATGTCAAGAATCAAATCAAATTTATTTATATAGCCCTTCGTACATCAGCTGATATCTCAAAGTGCTGTACAGAAACCCAGCCTAAAACCCCAAACAGCAAGCAATACAGGTGTAGAAGCACGGTGGCTAGGAAAAACTCCATAGAAAGGCCAAAACCTAGGAAGAAACCTAGAGAGGAACCAGGCTATGTGGGTGGCCAGTCCTCTTCTGGCTGGCCAGGTGGAGATTGAAAGTTTGTATGAATCCCATGTTAGGCATGTCTCTTGATGTAATGACCTGACAATTAGTCTGGTTTTGGGCCCTTCCCCCACTTTGTTCATGCTGGCTAAAGACCTAGCTAGCCAGTAACTAGCTAACACCAGACCCAGATGAAAGTGAAACCTTAAGTATATTTACAGGTTTCCCCTATTCATCAAACACGCTGCTATGTAAACCACACCATTCTGCGATGTTGGTTTACAAGGCGGAAGTTATTTAAATTAGGTAAGAAAAATGAGATGTTACCATTGGTGTTTCAAATTTGAGGATATGTGTGACGTCACAAAAAGCCCTTAATAACTCCGGCTCCTGAATCCAAGTGGTGGACAAGGGAGAGGGGACTTTTGATACAACTTTATCAATGCAGAAGCAACAGTCATTTTTCATACTTTGTCTGATTTCATCCCAAAATTATCACATTTCATGAAAAACACTGATCTGACTGTGACAGGACGTTTAACAAAGAAGTCCCTTGATAAAGTGCCCCAGAAACTCAATATTAGGAAGGTGTTCTTAAATGTTTTCTACACTCAGTGTGTTTATATGTAACGTACCCAGACCTCACCCTGTAAAGTATCAACAAAAATTGTCCAAGATGATCTAGCTAGCTAAATTCCATTTGGGCTAGCTAGCTAAATKATATAGCCACCATTATTTCTATATTGATGCTGTTACAATAACCAAACCATTTGTGAAACCATGCTACGAGCTGCTTTGTCTATCAGCAAATGTGCTTGATATAATCCTAATGCAACACTGCCTCCATGTTGCTTGACATAGGCGGGTTCAAAGGTAAGCTCCCCAGCCTATTAGCTCCCCCCACTCTGTCGGTCTTTTCAGACTTCCTGGTAGTTTGACATGAGAGAAACTTTTTATCGTGGCAAAATATTATGGGTGATGATTTAGTCTGTAGCTAGGTTACCATCCAGTTTGAGACAGATGTTCATGCGAATATTTAAAAAAAATCGGCACAAAATACATCAAACTGATTTATAGAGAGAAATATTAATCCCGTCTTTTTGTAGGCATTAACTCCACCATGGTTCGTTGGTCAAAGCCCATGGAAATATGAATGGTGTTTTTGTAAGGTTTTTTCATCATTGCAGAAAATAAGGTCTGCGGTAACCACAGGCTTAGGAGAGTTTATACATTTTGTTCTGAGATCATCTTTATCAGCTAATGTCACTTTTTGTAAATTTGTGGACATTTATGTAATAATAAAAAACACATAAAGCATAAAGGCTTCATAATTCATAAAGTTCATGTTGACTGACTGATATTATCTCATARAACAAAACGTATAAGATCTCCTAARCCTGTGTTAACCTCGGACTTATTTTGGACATTTATATCAAAACCCTATTCTTTCCCCGTGGGGATGGCTGAAAGAACTAGAGGTAACTCATTTCCGGGTTTTTGGACTACAAGCTGGCGACCTCTATTGTGGATAAAATACTGTGCCTGGTGACGTAGTGCACATATATATAACTTGGCGTAGTGCACATACAAATAAATTCCAATGTACTGAATGAAAAAGCTAAGTTAATTAAATGGGTTTCCATAGCATTTTCAGCTCTACTGATGATTATGTCACAACAAYTGTTGCGTTAAATAGCAAATGTGCCCACTCTGGTCTTGGCAAGTGCGCTCTCGTCAACAGCTCACAGATAAAGTGGGGTTAGGATACCTACATTATGAGATAATTTGTATTAGTCAAACGGCAGCCAATCATAGATCAACATGTCCCCAGAATAAGACCCTCGATATTTATTGGAAATGAGCATAAAGCTCATCACCATGCATATTCACCACCATGTGAAGTTCATCATACTTTATTTAATTTGAAGCCTAATAAAATGCATGCTTTCCCGAGTCATAATGGAAGGACCACACAACATATCGCGTGACTACAAGTTTACCTTGATAAAAAGAGAGGAGATGTGGAACGGCCTCAATGTTACTCAAAAAGAATAATAATAATATAATAATAATGAAAAAAATGAATAACAAGAAAAAATAAAGAAAAAAAATCTACTGTTTCTCGTCTTCCATGCATGTAGTCCCTTTTAGGTGTTTAGCAACGATTGTATTTTTCTTTTACTTTTTAGACTTTTTTAAAATAACAAACAGTTGCTACAGAGACAAAATGTACACAACGGAAAGTTCTAAATGGCAAAAATAACCAAAAATGAATAAATACATTGGTATGTCAATTTATTTAAGCTCTGTCTGCTGTCCTCATTTTATTATGGAGGGTTTGGACGATCAAGTATACACTGCATACACTAATATACAAAAAGTATGTGGACAACCCTTAAAATGAGTGGATCGGCTATTTCAACACACCCGTTGCTGACCAGGTGTATAAAATCCGAGCAGACAGCCATGCAATCTCCATAGACAACATTGGGCAGTAGAATGGCCTTACTGAAGGCTCAGTGACTTTCAACGTGGCAACGTCATAGGATGCCACCTTCTAACAAATCAGTTCATCAAATTCCTGCTAGAGCTGCCCGGTCAACTGTAAGTGCTGTTGTTGTGAAGTGGAAACGTCTCGGAGCAACAACGGCTCAGCTGTGAAGTGGTAGGCCACAACAAGCTCACAGAACAGGACCGCCGGTGCTGAAGTGCGTCAGCGCGTATAAATCGTTTGTCCTCTCGTGTTGCAACATTTCTACCGAGTTCCAAACTGCCTCTGGAAGCAACGTTGGCATAGAACTGTGTGATGAATCTACGCTTCCAAATCTCTGGGTTTGGGAGAACGCTACCTGCCACAATGCATAGCGCCAACTGTAAAGTTTGGTTGGGGGAGGAAAATGGTCTGAGGATGTTTTTTCATGGTTCGGCCCCCTTAGTACCAGTGAAGGGAAATCTTAATGCTAAAATTAACGTTCTAGACGATTCTGTGCTTCCAGCTTTGTGGCAACAGTTCGGGGAAAACTCTTTCCTGTTCAGCATAACAATGCCCCCTGCACAAGCGAGGCCCCATGCAGAAATGGTTTGTTGAGATCCGGTGGTGGAAGAACATGATCTGGCCTGCACAGCGCCCTGACATCAACCCCATCAAAACACCTTTGGGATGAATTGGGAACGCAGACTGCGAGCCAGGCCCTAACTCGCCAACACATCAGTACCAACTCACTAATGCTCTGTGGCTGAATGTAAGTAAGTCCCCGCAGCAATGTTCCAACATCTAGTGGACAGCCTTCCCAGGAGAGCGGCAGCTGTTTATAGCAGGAAGAGGGGACCACCTCATTATTAATGCCCATGATTTTGTGATGAGATGTTGGACGAGCAGGTGTCCACATACCTTTGGTCATCTAGTGTACATAATAAGAAAATGTAGATTAATTAATTACTACCCATATATTAACAATACAAAGCTAGCCTATGCTGTATGTCACAGTGAAGTATCATGTCACAGTAGAAGATCATTCAAATATCAGTCGTTGATCTTCTAATCTGGCAAACATAAATGCATTGGTATCATCGACCATCCATCAACAGTTTTTATGTAAAAAAAATATGACATTACATTTTTTTTTTAAATGTAGAAATACCATTATATAAGCCTCTGCACTATTATACAGATATAAAAATGGTTTGTGTCACAAACATTAAAACAGTCCCCTTGTAGTCCGCTGCCAGTGTGCCAGAGTAGCACAGCCAAGTTGTTTGATAGAAGATATTTCTCACCAGTGATGTCCCTTGTATGTTGACATGATGTAAACAAGTTCCCCTGTTGTGTGTGATGATGCCATCTTGGCTGAAGTCTACATTAAATACTTGTAATTGAAGACATTCAAATGTTTATGGTTTTGTAGATTGTGCCAATACACTGACTTCCGTGTTAGCAGTTTGTGCCATGGCTATGTCGAGTGTATGGGTGTCTCTGTAGTGGGAAGACTGCACCTTATTGAGGTTGAATATATCTACATTAATGTATTTCTATTGCTATATCAGAGCACGTGGCTATGTATCACTATTATCTAGTAACTAAATGTTTTATTTCTCGTGTTTAGGATTCAAAAATAAAATACACGATTGTTTTCGCTGCAATAATCAGACATTAAATTAAGCGAACTGCTTAACTTAATCTCCCGGTGAATACAGAATATATATTTACCGCTGTAGTCGCATCTTGTGGTGTAACTGGATAAAAAATATAACTTGTTTACACTTGTTAAAGGTCCCGAACAGTCATTCTGAGTCTGTAAAATAGCATTTTGAGTAACCAGGTGTCCATCCAACCATTTCATGGCGGATTAATTACCTGATGCATGAAAGATAGTCCACGACCGGGCTGACGGAAACAGGAAATGCTCGTACACTGATAAATGCCGACAGACAATACGTTCTTTCGACATGGGGGCTCTTTTTTTGTGGTAGGTAAAATTAATTTCGTTAGAATTGGCGGTGGAAACGCCTTTTATGCGCAATATTGATATAAAACGCATCT
>NC_036870.1:28666203-28673678 GCF_002910315.2 Salvelinus sp. IW2-2015
TCTGTATGATGTGAGACAGCCTGTATGATGTGAGGACAGTCTGTATGATGTGAGGACAGTCTGTAAGATGTTAGGACAGCCTGTACGATGTGAGGGCAGTCCTGTACGATGTGAGGACAGCCTGTATGATGTGAGGACAGTCTGTACGATGTGAGGAACAGCCTGTAAGATGTGGAGGACAGTCTGTACGATGTGGGGACGTCTGACGATGTGAGGACAGTCTGTACGATGTGAGGACAGTCTACGATGTGAAGGAACGGTCTGTACGATGTGAGGACAGCCTGTACGATGTGAGGACAGTCTGTACGATGTGGGGATGGTCTGATGATGTGAGGACAGTCTGTAAGATGTGAGCAACGGTCTGGTTACGATGTGAGGACGGTCTGTACAGTGTGGGGGACAGTCCTGTACGATGTGGGGATGGTCTGTATGATGTGAGGACAAGCCTGTACGATGTGAGGACAGTCTGTACGTATGGTGAGGACAGCCGTACGATGTGAGGACAGTCCCTGTACGATGTGAGGACGGCTGTACGATGTGAAGACAGTCTGTACGATGTGGGGATGGTCTGTATGAGCTGTGGAGGACAGCTGTACGATGGTGAGGACTAGTCTGTACGATGTGAGGACAGTCTGTATGATGTGAGGACGGTCTGTACGATGTGAGGACAGCCTGTACGATGTGAGGACAGTCTGGTACGATGTGGGGATGGTCTGAATGATGTGAAGGACAGTCTGTCAAGATGTTGAGAACGGTCTTGTACGATGTAGAGGACGGTCTGTACGATGTGGGGACAGTCTGTACGATGGTGGGGATGAGTCTGTATGATGTGAGGACAGCCTGTAACGATGTGAGGACAGTCTGTCGAGATGTGAGGACAGCTCTGTACGATGTGAGGACAGCCTGTACGATGTGTGAGGACAGCCTGTACGATGTGAGGACAGGGCCTGTAAGATGTTGAAGGACAGTCTGTACGATGTGGGCGCAGGTTCTGTACGATGTGAGGACAGTCTGGTACGATGTGAGGACAGTCTGTAGCGATGTGAGGACGGTCTTGTACGATGTGAGGACAGCCTGTACGATGTGAGGACAGTCTGTACGGTGTAGGACAGCCTGTACGATGTGAGGCAACAGTCTGTAACGATGTGAGGACAGCCTGTACGATGTGGGGATGGTCTGATGATGTGAGACGCCTGTACGATGTTGAGGGACAGTCCTGTACGATGTGAGGACAGTCTGTATGATTGAGACGGTTCTGTACGATGTGAGGACAGCCTGTACGATGTGAGGACAGTCTGTACGATGTGGGGATGTCTGAATGATGTGAGGACAGTCTGTAAGATGTGAGAACGGTCTGTATGATGTGAGGACAGCCTGTACGATGTGCGACGGTCTGTACTGATAGTGAACAGTCTGTACGATGTGAGGACGTCTGTACGATGTGAGACGGTCTGTACGATGTGAGGACAGTCTGTACGATGTGAGGACGGTCTGTATGATGTGAGGACAGCTGTACGATGTGAGGACAGTCTGTACGATGTGAGGACAGTCTGTATGATGTGAGGACGGTCTGTACGATGTGAGGACAGCCTGTACGATGTGAGGACAGTCTGTAGATGTGGGATGTCTGAATGATGTGACACTGTACGATGTGAGGACAGTCTGTACGATGTGAGACGGTCTGTAACGTGTGAGGACAGTCGTACGATGTGGGGATGGTCTGTATGATGTGAGGACAGCCTGTACGATGTGAGGACAGTCTGTACATGTGAGGACAGTCTGTATGATGTGAAGGACGGTCTGTACGATGTGAGGACAGCCTGTACGATGTGAGGACAGTCTGTACGATGTGGGGATGGTCTGAATTATGTGAGGACACGTCTGTAAGATGTGAGAACGGTCTGTATGATGTTGAGGACAGCCTGTACGATGTGAGGACGGTCTGTATGATGTGAAGACAGTCGTACGATGTGAGGACGGTCTGTATGAATTGTGAGGCCAGTTGACGTGTGAGGAAGTCTGTACGATGTGAGACAGTCTGTACGATGTGAGGACAGTCTGTACGATGTGAGGACGGTCTGTATGATGTGAGGCACAGTCTGTACGATGTGAGGACGGTCTGTATGATGTGAGGACAGTCTGTACGATGTGAGCACGGTCTGTATGATGTAGAGGACAGTCCTGTATGATGTGAGGACAGCCCTGGTACGATGTGAGGACAGTCTGTACGATGTGGGGACGGTCTGTACGATGTGAGGACAGTCTGTATGATGTGTGGTATGATGAGCATCAATATACTCTGGACACTTTCTGACCCTCTTCTCTCCATAGTTGTACACAGCAGCTTCCTTCCTCTTGTCCTGGTCCGATCCAGATGTCTGAAGACAAATGGAAAATTTTTATAATGTACACCTACCATCTATAGTTATGCTGTTCTGGTCAAATGTTATAATGTACAAACACCATTTAGTGGTAAAACAAAGAGATCTGGACAGAGCTAGGTGTTCTGTGATCATCAGCCAGCCCTTCTCTGCTTTTCCATTGACTTCAAGTGGTTTGGGTAGTGTTTGGGTGTGGTGTGGTAGTGGTAGTGGTTTGGGTAGGGGGGTTGGGAGTGGTTAGGGTAGGTGTGGGTAGTGGTGGGGTAGGGGTTGGGTAGGGGTAGTGTTAGGTAGTAGTGTGGGTAAGTGTAGGGTAGTGGTTTGGGTAGTGGTTTGGGTAGTGGTTTGGGTAGTGGTGGTAGGGTTTAGTGGTTTGGGTAGGGTAGTGGTTTGGTATTGGTGTGGGTAGGGTTGGGTAGTGGTTGTAGTGGTTTAGGGTTGGGAGGGGTTTGGGTAGTGGTAGGGGTAGTGGTTTGGGTAGTGGTTTGGGTATTGGTGTGGGTAGGGGTAGGGGTTGGGTAGTGGTGTGGGTAGTGGTTTGGGTAGGGTTTGGTAGGGGTAGGGTTGTAGTGGTAGGGGTAGTGGTTTGGGGTAGTGGTTGTGGTAGGGGTAGTGGTAGGGTAGTGGTGTGGGTAGGGTGTTGGGTAGTGGTTTGGGTAGGGGTAGTGGTTGGGTAGTGGTGTAGGGTTTGGGTAGTGTAGGGGTTTGGTAGTGGTAGTGGTAGGGTTGAGGTAGTGGTTTGGTAGTGGTTTGGGTAGGGTTTGGGTAGTGGTAGTTGGGTAGTGGTTTGGGTAGTCAGGGTCCTAAAGGTGACCTGTATGATAGCACACGACCCTCTGCGTGTGGTCCACTGTTCCTCGTAAAACAGCTTTGCTACAGGTCAAACTAGACTAATCCAAACCCAGGATGACTGCTATCTGTTCTGGAGTAATTATTGTTCTGTGAACCCTTTTAATATGAGATCTGCTCTTGCAATACAGTCTCATCACACAACTCTGTCTGACATCACCAAGCCCTAATACAGCTCAGTTTATCAGCAGCATAATGAGCACCACAAACTAGGAGAAAACCATCTCTATATCCTTCGTGCTTCAAAAGTCAGAATAGTATATGTTATTGTATAAGTGATTCTTGGTTTTGTTAAAAATATATATTTTTCTATTAAATTCAATAGAATTGTAATAATCCCAGAGGGGTATTTAGAGATGCATCAGTGTGTGATAAAATTAAAATATTCATCTAGTTCAACAACAATGTATCCAATAATGCATACCACCCTGCATCCACTGCTGGCTTGCTTCAATGAAGCAAGCAGGGTTTGGTTTCCTGGTCAGGCCCTGGATGGGAACCAGATGCTGCTGGAAGTGGTGTGGAGGCAGTAGGAGGCACTCTTTCATCTGGTCTAAACAAAGATCCCATGCCCCAGGGCAGTGATTGGGGACACTGCTCTGTGTAGGTGCCGTCTTCGGATGGGACGTTAAACGGGTGTCACTGACTCTCTGAGGTCATTAAAGATCCATGGCATCTTATCGTAAGATAGGGGTGTTAACCCCGGTGTCCTGCTAAATTCCCAATCTGGCCCTCAACCAGTCACGGTCACCTAAGTAATCCCCAGTTTACAATTGGCTCATTCATCCCCCTCCTCTCCCCTGTAACTATTCCCCAGTCGTTGTGCAAATGAGAACGTGTTTCAAGTCAACTTACCTGTAAAATAACGATAAATAAAAAATAAAATAAATAAATAAATAAAAACAATTGTATCCAATAATCTAGTCCACTAAAGAACAGAAGATGTCCGTGTTACATAACCATCCTATAATGAGTCACAGAACTCTAGTGTGCCGGAAGCAGAGAGCCCTTATAGTTTTGGAACTTTTGGTGGGCTTGTCCGTTGTTGTGATCTCATGAGAGGGGCTTTTGGTGGCTTGTTCGTTGTTGTGAATCTAGTGAGAGGGCTTTTGGTGGACTTGTCCGTTGTTGGAATCTCAGTGAGAGGGGCTTTTTGGTGGGGTTGGTCTGTTGTTGTGAATCTCAGTGAGAGGGGCTTTTGGTGAATTGTCCGTTGTTGTGAATCTCAGTGAGAGGCTTTTGGTGGGTTGTCTGTTGTTGTGAATCTCAGTGAGAGGGGCATTTGTACTGCTGGGCCTTAGAGGGAACCCAAAATACACCACCCGGGGAAGTTTTCAAAAGTCTGACAAGGGTTTGCCACCCATTGTGTAGGCTAGTGGTGTCTAACGCCCATTGTGTATGGCTAGCGGTGTCTATCCCCATTGTGTATGATAGGGGTGGCTCACCCCATTGTGTATACTAGGGGGTGTCTATCCCCATTGTTGTATACTAGGTGTGTCTAGCCCCATTGTGTATACTAGGGGTGTCTAACCCCATTGTGTATACTAGGGGGTGTCTAACCCCATTGTGTATGATGGGGTGTCTAACCCCATTGTGTAGACTAGGGGTGTCTAACCCTATTGTGTATACTAGGGGTGTCTAGCCCCATTGTGTATGATGGGGTGTCTAACCCCATTGTGTATACTAGTGGTGTCTAACCCTATTGTGTATGATGGGGTGTCTAACCCATTGTGTAGACTAGGGGTGTCTAGCCCCATTGTGTATACTAGGGGTGTCTAACCCCATTTGTGTATACTAGGGGGTGGTCTATACCCCAATTGTGTATGATGGGGTGTCTACCCCATTTGTAGACTAGGGTGTCTAACCCCTATTGTGTACTGATGGGGTGTCTAACCCCATTGTGTAGACTAGGGGTGTCTATCCCCATTGTGTATGATGGGTGTCTAACCCCATTGTGTAGACTAGGGGTGTCTAACCCTATTGGTGTATGATGGGGTGTCTAACTCTATTGTGTATGATGGGGTGTGTCTAACCCCATTGTGTAGACTAGGGGTGTCTAGCCTCCATTGTGTAGACTAGGGGTGGTCTAACCCCATTGGTGTATACTAAGGGTGTCTAACCCCATTGTGTATAACTAGGGGTGTCTTAACCCCATAATGTGTATACTAGGTGTGGGTCTAACCCATTGTGTATCTAGGGGTGGTCTAACCCATTGGTGTAGATGGGGTGTATAAATTCAGCCACTGAGGACACAGCATCCGATATTGTATTTTAATAAAAATATGACTTTTCCTGACCACATAACCTGGTTCTAAATCATTTGATTACAGTTGGAATCTGTCCTCACATCTTACAGGCTGTCCCCACATCTTACAGGCTGTCCTAACATCTTACAGACTGTCCTCACATCGTACAGACTGTCCTCACATCGTACAGGCTATTCTCACATCTTACAGACCATCCTCACATCGTACAGGCTGTCCTAACATCTTACAGACTGTACTCACATCTTACAGACCATCCCCAGATCGTACAGACTGTCCTCACATCTTACAGGCTGTCCTCACATCGTACAGACTGTCCTAACATCGTACAGGCTGTCCTCACACCGTACAGGCTGTCCTCACATCGTACAGACTGTCCTCACATCGTACAGGCTGTCCTCACATCGTACAGACTGTCCTCACATCATGCAGACTGTCCTCACATCGTACAGGCTGTCCTCACATCGTACAGACCGTCCTGAAGAAACCTGAAGAACCAGCACACAGTCCTGAAAATGAACCTTCAGTTCCCACCAAGGCCTACTACACTACGCCGAATTCACAGTGTAAATCATTCACTTCCTGGTTTTGACCCTCTGACATAGAATATATTACTGGTTGTGTGAAAGGGAACATTATAAACACATTGCATGATGGGTATATTTAGATCAGAGGATGAAGAAGTCTGTGTCTCAAATAGAACCCCGTTCCCTATATAGTGCACTTCTTTTGACCAGGGCCCTATGGAACCCTATTCCCTATATAGTGCACTTCTTTTKACCAGGGCCCATAGGGTGTAATTTGGGATGTCGAGAAGGGTGCATGCAGCAGCTCTCACGCTTTGGACATACGCCTTCAGTATTTCTCTCCGGCCAGTTCAACTTCCTTTTTCATTTGTTGTTGACAGACCAAAGATGACAGAACTTCGGAACTTGAGAATCCTGTGAGTTCTGAGTGGAGAGGGGACGGGAAGGCATGGGGCGTTTTATTACACTGGCCAGGCAGAGAGGATACAGCTGTCCTTGAAAGTCCCCATCATAGTTCACCCGCCCGACACATAGCGTGTTAAGATTCTAGGACTAGAGGTTCTTAGCAGACAGCAGACAGAGGCCAAGCTAGGTTAGCTGTGGAGGCCAGGGTGTTGAGCTGAGAGCTGAGATTCTAAGGTCAACTAACCAGACCATGGCTCTGAGATTCTCTCACACAGTAACAATGCCATGTGAAGCTTCTTGTCAGCCAGTGCTTCCAATAAAACAATAGGGGAAATTGGGGTAAGTTGAGCCAAAGGGGTAAGTTGAACCAAAGGGGTAAGTTGAGAAAAAGGGGTAATTTAAACCAAAGGGGTAAGTTGAACCAAAGGGGTATGTTGAATCAAATAGGTAAGTTGAGCCAAAGGGGTAAGTTGAACCGAAGGGGTAAGTTGATTCAAAGGGGTAAGTTGAACCAAAGGGGTAAGTTGATTCAAAGGGGTAAGTTGAGCCAAAGGGGTAAGTTGAGCCAAAGGGGTAAGTTGACCCAAAGGGGTAAGTTGAGCCAAAGGGGTAAGTTGAGCCAAAGGGGTAAGTTGAGCCAAAGGGGTAAGTTGAGCCACAGGGGTAAGTTGAGCCAAAGGGGTAAGTTGAGCCAAAGGGGTAAGTTGAGGCAAAGGGGTAAGTTGAACCAAAGGGGTAAGTTGAACCAAAGGGGTAAGTTGAACCAAAGGGGTAAGTTGAGCCAAAGGGGTAAGTTGAACCAAAGGGGTAAGTTGAGCCAAAGGGGTAAGTTGAACCAAAGGGGTAAGTTGATGTTGAATCAAAGGGGTATGTTGAATCAAAGGGTAAGTTGAATCAAAGGGGTAAGTTGAATCAAAGGGGTAAGTTGAATCAAAGGGGTAAGTTTGATTCAAAGGGGATAAGTTGAGCCAAAGGGTAAGTTTGAGCCGAAGGGGTAAGTTGAGCCGAAGGGGTAAGTTGAGCCGAAGGGGTAAGTTGAGCCAAAGGGT
>NC_036870.1:28674123-28675713 GCF_002910315.2 Salvelinus sp. IW2-2015
CAAAGGGATAAGTTGAGCCAAAGGGGTATGTTGAATCAAAGGGGTAAGTTGAACCAAAGGGGTAAGTTGATTCAAAGGGGTAAGTTGAGCCACACTTGTTTCTAGGATATCATACACAAAATGTATCATTTGAATATTTATGAAGACGTCATCATTTCATGGAGTCTGTGAAGGAAGAAACCACATGAAAAAAGTGGTAAGCAAGTTAGGTCCCCAAAAAACATGACCAAACGTATGTGGGCAACTGCTCGTCGAGAATCTCATTCCAAAATCACGGGCATTAAATTGGAGTTGGTCCCTCCTTTCAATCAAATTTCAATCAACAAATTTCAATCAAATTTATTTATAAAGCCCCTTTTACATCAACCGATGTTACAAGGTGCTGTACAGAAACCCAGCCTAAAACCCCAAACAGCAAGCAATGCAGATGTAGAAACACGGTGGCTAGGAAAAACTCCCTAGAAAGGCCAAAACCTAGGAAGAAACCTAGAGAGGAACCAGGCTATGAGGGGTGGCCAGTCCTCTTTTGGCTGTGCCGGGTKGAGATTATAAAGCTGCTATTAAAGCTGCTATAACAGTCTCCACTCTTCTGGGAAGGCTTTCCACTAGATGTAGGAACATTGCTGCAGGGACTTGCTCCCATTCAGCCACAAGAGCATTTAGTGAGGTCGGGCACTGATGTTGGGCGTTTAGGCCTGGCTCGCAGTCGGCGTTCCAATTCATCCCAAAGGTGTTCGATGGGGTTGAGATCAGGGCTCTATTCAGTCCAGTCAAGTTCTCTCATACCTATCTCGACAAACCATTTCTGTATGGACCTCGCTTTGTGCACGGGAGAATTGTCATGCTGAAACAGGAAAGGGCCTTCCCCAAACTGTTGCCACAAAGTTGGGAGCACAGAATCATYTAGAATGTAGCGTCAATATTTCCCTTCACCGGAACTAAAGGGCCTAGCCCGAACCATGAAAAACAGCCCCAGACCATTATTCCTCCTCCACCAAACTTTACAGTTGGCACAATGCATAGGGGCAGGCAGCGTTCTCCTGGCATCTGCCAAACCCAGATTAGTCCGTCGGACTGCTAGATGGTGAAGCTTGATTCATCACTCCAGAGAACGCGTTTCCACTGCTCCAGAGTCCAATGGCGGCGAGCTTTACACCACTCCAGCCGACTCTTGGCATTGCGCATCGTGATCTTAGGCTTGTGTGCCGTTGCTCAGAAATGGAAACCCATTTAATGAAGCTCCCAACAAACAGTTCTTGTGCTCACGTTGCATCCAGAGGCAGTTTGGAACTTGGTAGTGAGTGTTGTATTTTTACACGCTCTGCGCTTCAGCACTCGGCGGTGCCGTTCTGTGAGCTTGTGTGGTCTACCACTTCACGGACCCGCTCTGTGAGCTTGTGTCTCCTACCACTTCACGGTGCTGTTCTGTGAGCTTGTGTGGCCTACCACTTCACGGTGCCGTTCTGTGAGCTTGTGTGGCCTACCACTCCACGGTCCCGTTCTGTGAGCTTGTGTGTCTTACCACTTCACAGTCCCGTTCTGTGAGATTGTGTGGCCTACCACTTCACAGTCCCGTTCTGTGAGATTGTG
>NC_036870.1:28678499-28680142 GCF_002910315.2 Salvelinus sp. IW2-2015
TACTCCATATCCTTACCCTGTACTCCATATCCTTACCCTGTACTCCATATCCTTACCCTGTCCACCAGCTCAACGTACTCCATATCGTTACCCAGGGATACACAACAYCCTGAAATATATGTAGATATCTTYGTTAGAAAGAAAACTGTATGTCCCTTGATGGAGTGATGCTGAATAAAAAAATGTCTCAACTTACCCCACTCTCCCCTAATATKAAATAGTAACGTAATGCATCTCTATGACCCAGCATGCCTAGCAGCAGCAGTGCTGCTAGACAGGCTGAGAAGGCAAGGGTTGGAGCTGAGAGCCGTGATGGTCAGATTCTCAGGTCAGATCTCACCAGTGACCATGACATCTGTTTTGTCCCCTTTGGCTGTCCCTCTAACCAGTTTGGCTGTTTCTCTGGTCACAGTCCTTTCCCTCTCCATCCCTCTTAATGAYGGTCCAGGCTAAGAACGTTATAATTATGTTCTCTCTGACCATCCACTCCAGACCAGATCTGTTCTCTTTGACCGACCRTTCCAGCCATCCACTCCAGACGTTGTGGAAAGAAAACCCACAGTCCAAAACAATAGGGGGATCAAGAGCGGGCGCAGGGCTGAGAACTACGAGGGGTTAGGATCGGGCTGGGGGCCACTGATGTCCGGGTGGCCTACTGTAGGGAAGCCTGCTGGTCTGGAGAGAGAAGGGCAACACCACACCATGGTCACATCATAGCCACCCTGTACTTACAGCTGGGCCATAGAGCTCTTAATAAGAGACTGAGCAGCTCCAGACAGACAGACAGAGCAGCACAGTAACAGTCACTTCCCGTCCCTGAGGATTATAGTTTCCAGGCTGAGGACGGTATAATACTGTCCAGACTGAGAACTATATAATACTGTCCAGACTGAGAACTATATAATACTGTGCAGACTGAGAACTATATAATACTGTCCAGGCTGAGGACGGTATAATACTGTCCAGACTGAGAACTATATAATACTGTCCAGACTGAGAACTATATAATACTGTCCAGACTGAGAACTATATAATACTGTCCAGACTGAGAAGTATATAATACTGTCCAGACTGAGAACTATATAATACTGTCCAGACTGAGACCTGTATAATACTGTCCAGACTGAGAACTATATAATACTGTCCAGACTGAGAACTATATAATACTGTCCTACTGTCCAGACTGAGAACTATTTAATTTTGTCCAGACTTAGAAAAGCTTTGTTCCCCAGCACGATGCTGTATGTGGGCTGACCTCTCCCTGACCATCTCGCTTGGTCATGAGACTCTGGTCAACACCCTCCCTCCCAGCCTTACTGACCTTCTGTACAGACAGACTGTACCCAGTGCTACTGTAGTCTACTTTAGTCTACTATACCCAGCTACTGTAGTCTACTGTAGCATTGACGTCTACTGTACCACTGTAGTCACTGTAGTCTACTGTACCACTGGACTCTATTGTAATCTACTGTACCACTGTAGTCTACTGTACCACTGTGATCTACTGTAGTCTACTGTAGCATTGACGTCTACTATACCACGGACTCTATTGTAATTACTGTACCACGTAGTCTACTGTACCACTGTAGTCTACTATACCCAGTCTACTGTAGTCTACTGTTGCATTGACGTCTACTGTAACC
>NC_036870.1:28680242-28695985 GCF_002910315.2 Salvelinus sp. IW2-2015
GGAGAGCGTATGGGGGGGCCCAGTCAGCGAGAGCCGTCGGCGGGGGGGGGGCGAGTCAGGGAGAGCGTAGGGGGGGTCCGCGTCAGACGAGAGCGGTAGGGGGGCCCAGGTCAGAGAGAGAGCGTCGGGGGGGGGCGAGTCAGGGAGAGCGGTAGCCTTACCACTGTTTTTACATCCCAAATTGGCACCAATTCCCTTTACATCATTCATTGACCAGGGTCCTGGTCAAAGTAGTGCAATAGGGAGACATTGGGGATTAGCCGGAGTCTCTCTTGTTGCTGCATCCTGACTGCCCAGGGACAGGAGGAAATGGAAACTACAGGAGGAGGAGCAGTCATGGAGGAGAAAATATTTCCATACTTTCTGTTGTCATGTTTTATGTATAGTGCCATGATTTAAAGTGTGGCTTTTTGTGTGTTCCCTCAAATCGGTTTGGTAGATGAGAAAACTCTTCAGCTTTTGCTGAAATAGTATTTGCTTGTATTAATCAATATCTCATGTCCAGAATGCAATGTTACTTTTGGTCACGTATTGTATGTGGACACCCGTCGGAAATGTCTAGATTCCAAAATCAGGGCATTCATATGAGTTGGTTCCCCCCCTTTGCTGCCATAACAGCCTCCCACTTCTGGGAAGGTTTTTCCACTAGATGTTTGAACATTACTGCGGGAACTTGCTTCCATTTCAGCCACGATCATTAGTGAGGTCGGGACACTGGGATGAATTGGAACGCCGACTGCAAGCCAGGCTAATTGCCCAACATCAAAGGTGTTTCGCTGGGCGTTGGTCAGGGCTCTGCAGGCATGTGAAGTTCTTCCACAACCGATCTGACAAGCATTTTCTGTATGGCCTCGGCTTGTGCAAGGGGCATTGTCATGCTCCAACAAACTTTACAGTTGGCATTATTCATTCAGGCAGGTAGCGTTCTCCTGGCATCCCACCAAACCCAGATTCGTCCGTCGGACTACTAGATGGTGATGAACGTGATTTATCGACTCCAGAGAACATGTTTCCACTGCTCTAGAGATCACTCCAGAGAAACATGTTTCCACTGCTCTAGAAGATCACTCCAGAGAACATGTTTCCACTGCTCTAGAGATCACTCCAGAGAACATGTTTCCACTTGCTCTAGAGATCACTCCAGAGAACATGTTTCCACTGCTCTAGGAGATCACTCCAGAAGAACATGTTTCTACTGCTCTAGAGATCACTCCAGAGAACAGTGTTTCCACTGTTCTAGAGATCACTCCAGAGAACATGTTTCCACTGCTCTAGAGATACTGCCAGAGAACATGTTTCCACTGCTCTAGAGATCACTCCAGAGACATGTTTCTACTGCTCTAGAGATCACTCCAGAGAACATGTTTCCACTGCTCTAGAGATCACTCCCAGAGGAACATGGTTTCTTACTGCTCTAGATATCACTCCAGAGAACATAGTTTCCACTGGCTCTAGAGATCACTCCAGAGAACATTTCACTTTTGGCTTTGTCTAGGAGAATCACTCCAGAGAACATGTTTCCACTGCTCTAGAGATCACTCCAGAACATGTTTCACTGCTCTAGAGGATCACTCCAGAGAACATGTTTCCACTGCTCTAGAGATCACTCCAGAGAACATGTTTCTACTGCTCTAGAGATCACTCCAGAGAACATGTTTTCCACTGCTTCTAGAGATCACTCCAGAGAACATGTTTCTACTGCTCTAGAGATCACCTCCAGAGAAAATTTCCACTGCTCTAGAGATCACTCCAGAGAACATGTTTCACTGCTCTAGAGATCACTCAGAGACATGTTTTCCATATGCTCTAGAGATCACTCCAGAGAACATGTTTCCTACTGCTCTTAGAGATCACTCCAGAGACATGTTCACTGCTTCTAGAGATCACTCAGAGAACTGTTTCTACTTTTGGGGCTTTCTAGAGAATCACTCCAGAGAACATGTTCCACTGTTCCAGGTCCAATGGCGGCGAGCTTTGCACCACTCCAGGCAACGCGTTGCGCATGGTGAACTTAGGCTAGATAGGCTAATATATATATATATAATATCTTAGAATGTTCAGAGCTGCAGCTGTATGTATTAAAGTATCTCAGAGGTAGAAGTACTGAGTCTAGGATCAGTCCCTCTTGTCCATGTAATCTATTCATTGTGTTTAGAAAGGAGAAAACTCATCGCTAAAGTCAGCACTTGCTAACTCTAAGACTGCTTGATAGCGCGGCATGGCCCCAGTACATGTTTGTTGAGATTGACTGATATTAAATGGCAGATTAATGATGATAGCTCCACAATTACAACTATTTCTCCTGCATCTCTCCCTCCAATTGTTTCCAGTAAACCATTAAAGCCTGTAGCCAGTTCCCATGACAGACTTGATGGATGATGTCTACTACGAAGAACACCGAATCCTAAAGACCGAAACACAACGTGTTTTTTTTTTTTTTTGTTTTAAAGAGTCCGCAAGAGCATCCTCGAGTATTCCTCCCTAGGGTTCAAAATGAGATGTGGAGAGGTAGAGAAGGTTGCCCTTGAGTTGAGTGTGAGACACAGAGAGATTGGTAAAGGTCACTGCTAGCAAGAGAGGGCATCCTTGTCGCTTAGAGCCTGACCGGGCCCTCTGGTCCCGTTCGCGCCTTCATTTCCTCTCAGTCCCCCTCTCAGTCCACCCCTCATCCCCCCTCAGTCCCCCCGTCAGTCCCCTTCAGCCCCTCATCCCGCACCCTCAGTTCCCGCCCCTGTCCCCCTCGCCTCTCCCTCAGTCCTCCTCCCTCAGTCCCCCCCTGGCAGTCCCCCTCCGGTCGCCTCTTCGTAGCCCCTTCTCAGTCCCCTCGTCAGGCTGCGCCCCCAGTCGCTCATGCTTCCACGGCCGCTCAAGCTCTCTCCGCTCCTCGTCCCCCAGGTCCCCGTCCCCCTCAGTCCCCCCTCAGTCCCCCCCCTTCAGTCCCTCAGCCCCCTCAGTCCCGCCCCCTCAAGTCCCCATCCTCCCTCCCTTCAGTCCGCAAAATGATAAAAGGTGAGAAGAGATTATATATTCATTATGTACTGGAGGCTGCACCCTACCCTCCCCCATAAGCCCCCCCCCCCCGGCGGGAAGCCATCTAGCCACAGCCAGCAACCGCAGGTAGCAGGGTTAATTGATGGCCTGAGATTCCCTCCGGTCAAGGGCTGGCTGTCGCGGTCAGCCATGTGTTTTAAGTATTAATAGATAGAAAATGACTGCGGGCCAGTGTTTCCTGTTGTGCAGGTAGATAATGAGCGCCTCTTAAATTAGGCCCCAGAGATCGCTTAAGCACTGTGTAATGAGCTTCTTCTGGCTTCCGAAGTGCGTTCTCTCTGTGTGTGAACTGCTCGCACGGTCACAGGGCCAGCAGCCAGTGGCGCTCTACTACACACCTAGAGTGGACTTTGGATGGATTGACAAACCGTTTTCTCAGTTATGTAATGATGACACTGGAAAATGGAACTGGTGAAAAGCAAGAGTGAAAACTAGTATTCATGTTTGTTTTTTTATTTTGAGGTTAAAACATCTGCACTGAAATGCTTATTACTGTTTTTATGATGTGTTATGTTATGGTTTAGGAAGGCAGGTGTCGGTTGGGAGTGGTAGATGTGTTATGTTGTGGTTATGTATGATTTGGAGGTTTGTATCGGTTAGGACATGTGGTTATGAATGTGTTATGAATAGTGTTTATGTATGATTTTAGGGGAGACAGTTTGTATGGTTAGGAATGTGTTGATGATGTGTTATGCAATGTGTTATGTATGATTAGGGACAGCAGTTTGTATGTAGAATCGGTTTGAATGAGAATGTGTTATGTATGATTTAGGAAGGCAGTTTGTTATCGGTTAGTGTGGGATGTATGGTTTAGGTGATATGTATCTTAGTTTATGGAAGGATGGTGTTATGTATGATTTAGGGCGAGACAGTTTGTATCGGTTAGGAATGTGTTATGAAGTGTTATGAATGTGTTTATGTCATGATTTTAGGGAGACAGTTTGTAATCGGTTAGGAATGTGTTTGAAAGTGTTACTGAAGTGTTGTATGTGTATGATTTAGGGGACCGGTTTGTATCGGTTTAGGAATGTGGTTATGTTATGGATTTAGGGAGACAGTTTGTATCAGTTAGGAATGTGTTATGGTATCGGCTTGTATATTTTAGGGAATGTGTTTGGATGGTGATTGGTATTTTAGGGAAGACAGTGATGAAGCGTTTTGATGTGTATCTATGATGTACCGTTTTGTAGGCGGTAGGAAGTGTGTTTTATGCGGTGGAGTATGTGGTTATTATGGTTAGGGAGAGCAGTTTGTATCGTGGGAAGTGTTATGTATCCGGTTAGAATTGTTTGTTATTTGTTAATGGGTTTAGGGAGACGTTTTGTATGCAGTTAGTAATGTTATGTATCGGTTAGGATGTGTCTTATGTAATGGTTTAGAGGGAGACAGTTCTGTATCCCAGTTAGGAATTGTTATGTATCGGTAGGTAAATGTGTTATGTATTTGGGGGTTTTTTAGTAGAATGTGTAAATTTTGTACGGTAGGAATGGTGTTATGTTTGAGAGTTTTGTATCAGTTTAAGGAATGTTGTTATGAATGTGTTATGTATGTGTTTATGATGTGTTATGGTATGTGTGTTATGTATGATTTAGGAGACATTTGATCGTTTAGGAATGTGTTATGTTTATGCTTTAGGAAGGCAGTTGTATCCGGTTAGGAATGTGTTATGTATGCTAGGAAGGCAGTTTGTATTGGTTTAGGAATGTCGTTATGTTATGGTTTTAGGGAGACGTGTTGTATCAGTTAGGAATGTGTTATGCTATCGGTTAGGAATGTGTTATTATGCGTTTAGGGAGCAGTTGTGTATCAGTTGGAATGTGGTATGAATGTGTTATGTATTGTGTTATGAATGTGTTTATGTATGTGTTATGTATATTTAGGGAGACATTTGTATCGCGTTAGGAAGGTGTGTTATGATTTATGCTTTAGGAAGGCAGTTTGTATCGGTTAGGAATGTTGTTATGTATGCTGAGGAAGCAGTTTGTATTGGTTAGAATGTGTTATGTATGGTTTAGGGAGGCAGTATGTATCGGTTAGGAATTGTTAGGAAATGTGTTATGTATGCTTTTAGGAAGCAGTTTGTATCGGTTAGGAATGTTGTTATGAATGTGTTATGTATGGTTTAGGGGGCAGTCAGTATTGTTATCGGTTAGGAATGTGTTATGATGTAGAGGCAATCGGTTAGGAGTGTTAGAATGTGTTATGAATGTGTATGTATGCTTTAGAATGGGCAGTCTGGATCGAGAATGTTGTTATGAAATTGTGTTATGTATGGTTTAGGGAGGCAGTATGTATCGGTTAGGGAATGTGTTATGAATGTGTTATGAATGTGTTATGTATGCTTTAGGAAGGCAGTTTGTATCGGTTAGGAATGTGTTATGTATGGTTTAGGAGCAGTATGTATCGGTTAGGAATGTGTTATTAATGTGTTATTGAATGTGTATGTAGGATTTAGGGATGACAGTTATGTATCGGTTAGGAATGTGTTATGAATGTGTTATGAATGTGATTATGTATGATTTAGGGCAGACAGTTTGTATCGGTTAGGAATGTGTTTATGAATGTGTTATGAATGTGTTATTTGTATGATTAGGAAGGCAGTTTGTATCGGTTAGGAATGTGTATGCTATGGTTTTTAGGAGCAAATGATCGGAGGAAGTGTATGAATGTGTTATGAATGTGTTATGGTATGATTTAGGGAGACAGTTTGTATCGGTTAGGAATGTGTTATGAATGTGTTATGAATGTGTTATGTATGATAGAGACATGTATCGGTTAGGAATGTGTTATGGAATGTGTTATGAATGTGTTATGTATATTTAGGGAGGGAGACAGTTTGTATCGAGTTAGGAATGTGTTATGTATGGTTAGAGGACAGTTTGTTATCAGTTTAGGGAATGTTCGGTGATGTATCGGTTAGGATGTGTTATGTATGGTTTAGGGAGGGACATGTTTTTTTTCTATCGGTTAGGAATGTGATATTGTATGAATTAAGGGAGACAGTTTGTATCAGTTAGGAATGTGAAAGACGGAGAATGGTATGATGGTTATTAGCGGAGACAGTTTGTATCAGTTAGGAAAGGTTAGACGGAGGAAGTGTATGTATGGTTTAGGGAGCAGTTTGATCAGTTAGGAATGGTGTTATGCTATCGGTTAGGGAATGTGTATGTATGGTTTTTAGGGAGATCAGTTTGAACAGTTAGGAATGTGTTATGTATCGGTTAGGAAGGTGTTATGGGTATGGTTAGGGACGACAGTTTGTATCAGTAGGAAGTGTTATGAAGTGATTATGTATGTGTTATGAATGCTGTATGTATGTGTTATTATGATTTAGGGAGACAGTTTGTATCGGTTAGAATGTGTTATGTATGCGTTTTAGGGAGACAGAACAAAAATTTGTATCCAGTTAAGGAATGTGTTATGTATGGTTTAGGGAGACAGTTTGTGATCAGTTAGAATGTGTATGATATGTGTTAGGTGTATGTGTTATGTATGTGGTTATGTATGATTTAGGAGACAGATTTGTATCGAAAGTGTTAACCTCTCTCTACCGCTCTCCCTGACTCGCCCCCATCTACCACTTCCACTGACTCACCCCCCCTACCGCTTCCACTGAATGATTCCCCTAGCGCCCAATGTACCATGTCATGTGGGTCCAGTATCTCTGTAATGTATATGAAATAAAACGTGGGCAACCATGTTGTGATCTGTGCCCTCTGGGGCACCTACGGTCCAACAGTGACCAATGTACCATGGCGCAGGAGCAGAAGGCAGACGTTTTATGTGCCCCCAACCGATTGTTTTTTTGTTTGTTTGTTTATCTGCGTTGTTTGGAACTTTTTAAACTATTTTTGAAGATAATGTTGCCGCTACCATCTCTTATGACCAAAAATAACTTCTAGACATCAGAACTGCGATTGCTCACCACGGACTGGCAGAATCCTTTTTCTTCATTCACGACTCTAATGAGCCCGAGGCGGAGGATATATGGCTCCCTCGGGAACAGGCCCCGAGCCCCGTGGTCTGCGTGAAGAGGAGGCGGAGAAAGAAAGGCCGGAGAGCGAGCTGCCTGCTGAGAAGTCAGAGGCAATCGAATAAACCCCCACTTCCCTCAATTCTGCTAGGAAACATGCAATCATTGGACAATAAATGGACGAGTTATTGGGAAGATTAAACTACCAACGGGACATTAAAAACTGGAACATCTTATGCATCACGGAGTCGTGGCTGAACGACGACAATACCAACATACAGCTGGCTGGTTATACGATGTAGAGGCAGGATAGAACAGCGGCGTCTGGTAATACAAGGGGCGGAGGTCTATGTATTTTTGTAAACAACAGCTGGTGCACGATATCTAAGGAAGTCTTGAGCTTTTGCTCACCTGAGGTAGAGTTTCTCATGATAAGCTGCAGACCACATTACCTACTGAGAGAGTTTTCATCTATATTCGTTGTAGCTGTTTATATACCACCACAGTCAGAGACTGGCACTAAGATAGCATTGAATGAGCTGTATTCTGCCATAAGCAAACAAGAAAACGCTCACCCAGAGGCGGTGCTCCTAGTAGCCGGGGACTTTAATGCAGGGTAACTTAAATCAGTTTTACCAAATTTCTATCGGCATGTTAAATGTGCAACCATAGGGAAAATAACTCTGGACCACCTATACTCCACACACAGAGATGCATACAAAGCTCTCCTTACCCTCCATTTGGCAAACCTGGCCATAATTCCATCCTCTTGATTCCTGCTTACAAGCAAAAATTTAAGCAGGAAGCATCAGTGACCAGATCAATAAAAAGAAAAGTGGTCAGATGAAGCAGATGCTAAACTACAAGACGACTGGAGTATGTTCCGGGATACCTTCAATGGCATTGAGGAATACACCACATCTGTCACTGGCTTCATCAATAAGTGCACAGGTGACGTTGTCCCCACAGTGACCATACGTACGTACCCAAACCAAAAGCCATGATTACAGGCAACATCCGCACTGAGCTAAAGGCTAGAGCTGCCGCTTTCAAGGAGCAGGACTCTAACCCGGAAGCTTATAAGAAATTCCGCTATGCCCTCCGACGAACCATCAAACAGGCAAAGCGTCAATACAGGACTAAGATCAAGTCATACTACACCGGCTCTGACGCTCGTCAGATGTGGCAGGGCCTGCAAACCATTACAGACTACAAATGGAAGCACAGACGAGAGCTGCCCAGTGACACAAGCCTACCGGACGAGCTAAACTACTTCTATGCTCGCGTCGAGGCAAATAACACTGAAACATGCATGAGAGTACCAGCTGTACCGGAAGACTGTGTGATCACCCTCTCCGCAGCCGATGTGACAGGTCAACATTCACAAGGCCTTTAGACAGGTCAACATTCACAAGGCCACAGGGCCAGACGGATTACCCAAGTGGTAAGGGTAGGTAACAACACATCCGCCACGCTGATCCTCAACACAGGACTGCACGGCCAAGGAACGACTCCAACCCCGTGATGAAATTTGCCGATGACACAACAGTGGTAGGCCTGATCACCGACAACAACGAGACAGCCTATAGGGAGGAGGTCAGAGACCTGGCCGTGTGGTGCCAGGACAACAACCTATCCCTCAACGTGATCAAGACAAAGGAGATTATTGTGAACTACAGGAAAAAGAGGACCGAGCACGCCCACATTCTCAGCGACGGGGCTGTAGTTGAGCAGGTTGAGAGCTTCAAGTTCCTTGGAGTCCATATCACCAACAAACTAACATGGTCCAAGCACACCAAGACAGTCATGAAGAGGGCACGACAAAACCTATTCCCCCTCAGGAGACTGAAAAGATTTGGCATGGGTCCTCAGATCCTCTAAAGGTTCTACAGCTGCATCATCCGAGAGCATCCTGACTGGTTGCCAGGCAGTGGCCTGGTATGGCAACTGCTCGGCCTCCAACCGCAAGTCACTGCAGAGGGTAATGCGAACGGCCTAGTACATCACTGGGGCCAAGCTTCCTGCCATCCAGGACCTCTATACCAGGTGGTGTCAGAGGAAGGCCCTAAAAATTGTCAAAGACTCCAGCCACCCTAGTCAAAGACTGTTCTCTCTGCAACCACATGGCAAGCAGTACCGGAGCGCCAAGTCTAGGTCCAAGATGCTTCTAAACAGCTTCTACCTCCAAACCATAAGACTCCTGAACATCTAGTCAAATGGTTACCCAGACTATTTGCATTGCCCCCCTCCCCCCACTGCCACTCTCTGTTGTCATCTATGCATAGTCACTTTAATTAACTCTACCTAAATGTACATACTACCTCAACTAACCGGTGCCCCCGCACATTGACTCTGTACCGGCACCTCACTGTATATATTGTTGTATTCGGCGCATGTGACTAATAAAATGTTATTTGATCCAGTGCTGTATCTCATAACATATATATTATAAAAACATTGTTCTTTCCTTGGCGCTCTGTCTGGGGTACCAAGGTAGGTGATGTCTGTGTCCTCTGGGCTACCAAGGTAGATGGGTTGGTGATGTCTGTGTCCTCCTGGTCTCTGTGGACTCACGGTCCTCCTGGTCTCTGTGGACTCACGGTCCTCCTGGTCTCTGTGGACTCACGGTAGTGTAGATTGTGTGGTTCATTACAGAGAGAGATCTATACCACCACCATGAGTCAAAGGTACAGATGTCATGAATCCCTGGGTGTCCCAAATCAAAAATATATATAGGACAAAAACACACATCACGACAATAGAGACACCACAACACTACTTTAAGAGAGACCTAAGACAACATAGCATGGCAGCAACACATGACAACACAGCATGGTAGCAACACAACATGGCAACAGCACAACATGGTTGCAGCACAAAATATGGTACAAACATTATTGGGCACAGACAACAGCACAAAGGGAAAGAAGGTAGAGACAACAATACATCACGCAAAGCAATGAAAACTAGAATGTTTTTCCCCCATGTCTTTATTGATGTGGTTTTCCCTACCGAAAGACATTGTTCTCTAACCAAGAATATAATAACAGACAGAATAACAGAATATAATAACACCAGACCTGAATGAAAGATCACGATCAATATTGCCATAGTCATAACAGCATGTGCAAAGATTCTGTAATATGTAGAAACGTCACCTTTAAAACTGCATCCTACTATACCGTTAATTCATGTACACATGAAAAAACATTGGGGTAATCCATTTCAACATAACACTTTTGTGTGAGCACACAGTGTACCGGCACATGAACGGGCCGAGACCGTTCTTACTTACAAGCAATAAAAAGCCTTACACCTGTCGATTGGTGGCAAGACTCAAACACTCGCCTCTGTGGGTGTTTCTCAACTGGCACCCTATTCCCTAGATAGTACACTACTTTTGAGTAGGAATAGGGCACCGTCTGAGAAGCATACCTGTACCATGGCTACTGCCAGATACCCATTCAAAATGGGCTTTCTGTGTGAAGTATAGTCTAGTGTACCAAGTTTGGAAAAGTTATTCAGACAATTGCCCATAGTCTCTGGGGGTAAACATTAGTTCAGTGGAAAACTCCAGGATCAAGACAGACAGGGCAAACCAAAAGACCAGTATTCACGCTAACCTGTTCCAACTGGACAGGATTTAGAAGTGCGGGTGCCAACTAGACCGCAGTTAGACAGACACACACACGCACACACACAGAGAGACAGAGAGAGAGCGAAAGAGAGACAGGGAGAGAGACTGAGCCAATAAACTGTCTAGTGTCTCCCATCAAACTAGATAATCTTCCAAAAACACTCCAAAAGGGCCAGTAACCGGAATCAGAGGTTTTGTTGGACTTCTATCAGTTCCAAGTTCATTTTATGTAATATTTATGTTACTTTCCTTGTAAAGTATGCAAAACACATCTTAAAATCTAGCAAAATAATAATTAACAAATCAATTAATAGTCATAAGAAATGACTGATAATCATATCAAAACTATTCATAAGCAGCATTTTAAAGGGATACTTCAAGATTTTGGCAAGGAGGTCCTTTATCTACTTCGCCAGAGTCAGATGAACACCGTGTTTTATGTCTCTGTGTCCAGTAGGACTCTGGTTAAATAGATAAAAGGGCCTCATTGCCAAAGTCCAGAAGTATCCCTTTAAAAACAACCTATAACCATAAAATATACAAGTGTTATACATGTCAAACATGTTGTCAAATTTGGTGCAATTAAAAACGAGGCCAGACCTTGCTTTGTTAGTTTCATTAGTTAAATGGATTCCAGTGATACACCAGTGTGAATGATTGGGCCAAAGCCATGCCAAAAGCCAGGGGCTCAAATTAAACTCACATTAAATACAAAATACGGCCTGTGCCTTTCTGGCTTGGTTAGTAGCGTCTTACTGGGCTCCATGGCACACAAACATACGTTTTTACACAACCAAACATGTTGACTTCCTGGCAGTCATTCATGTAGTAATGATTGAAAAGCAACAGCTGTCCATTGGTTGCCACATCCATGGTACACAGATCACCAAAGACAAGTTAAAACAATTCAGGGGGTGCACACAAACAGCATTCATTGTAGCGTTAGGACCGATTCAGGGGGTGCACACAAACAGCATCCAATTCAGGGGGTGAACACATAACATTCATTGTAACAAGATCAGCTTTAAGTATGTTTAGTGTTTCAGAGGGTCTCCTTCCATAAAGAGTGAGAACGTTGAACCAATAGAATGCAATACCTGCTAACTTGGACGGATACACATGGTCTTCGAGACAGATTCTTGAATTATTTTAAATTAAATATACTTTTTTTATAAAGGCAGCAAGGCGACTCAGCAGGGCGACGGTACCCTATTCAAACGGTACCCTATTCAAACGGTACCCTATTCCCAACACACACACACATATATATACACATATATATATATACATATATATATACATATATATATATACACACACACATACATATATATATATATAAATATACATATATATATACACACACACATATATATATATATACACATATATATTTTTATCAGTGGGGAGAACAAGTATTTGATAACTGTAATGCAATAAAATGCAAATTAATTACTTAAAAATCATACAATGTGATTTTCTGGACTTTTGTTTTAGATTCCGTCTCTCACAGTTGAAGTGTACCTTATGATAAAAATGACAGACCGCTTACATGCTTTGTAAGTAGGAAAACTGCAAAATCGGCAGTGTATCAATACTTGTTCTCCCCACTGTATAGTATATATTATAGACATACATACATATAAATACATATATGTGTATGTGTATAGTATATATGTGTGTGTGTGTATATATATCATACATACATACATACACAAACACACGTTTTACCAGAGCCCAGCCCTGGTCAAAAGTAGTGCACTAGAAAAGGGGATAGGGAGCCATTTCGAAGCAGCCTCCCTTTTAAAGTGCAGTACACAACTCCTGGTAGGGTTTGGGTGTATATGGTACTTGCATACATACTCATTCACCATCGACTAAGTGAACCCAGTTACTTTAAAGTGCCATTTTAAAGCAGAATGTAGTTCTCTGTCTCTCTCTCTGTAGAGTCGACCTCTCTGAATAACCCCTAATGAAACCGCTCCGTCGCTCACGAACACCAAGGCATTCAGCAGAAAAAAAAATGTATTTTTTAATAATTGTCGGCCTGCTGCTGGTGAATTAGCTACCGGTGCGTTTCTGTCTTCTCTCCAGACATACTCGCTGACGGCACACAGGCTGGCACTCAAAAATGCTTATCATTACAAAAACTCATCTACTGGCTACCTTCCATTCCCAATATTAGCACAAGTAAATACATAAAATAAACACTACTGAATAAATAAATGCTTTTTTTCTCCCTTTGTTTTAAATGGAACTAATTTTAGACACAAAGGTTCTTGAGGTGCAACCCCTCTCCACCCCCCTCGCCCCCTCTCCACCCCCTCGCCCTCTTCCACCCCTCCATCCACCCCTCTCCACCCCCCTCGCCCCTCTCACCCCCCTCGCCCCCTCTCCTCGGCTGATGGTCTACATATGTGTGAGTGACAAAACCTGTTCGGCACTAGCTCCTCCCTCCCTCCTTTCCCTAGCATAACATTCCACCTAGTCCTTAAGCGGAGGAGTTTCCCCTCTCCCTCCCCCCTACCTCCCTCCCCTCTGCTCCCTAACATCAGGCTGCAGTACATCCATCAGAAGAGCTGCATGAAGAAGTCAGGAGCCCAGTCCAGGGCGGTCTGGGCCACAGCCAGAGCGGCCGCCCCCAAGGTGGCTGAGATGCCCCACACGGCCATCTTGACGAGCTGGTTGGCAGCCTGGTTGGCAGCCTGGTTGGGCTGCATGTCCCCGGACAGGACCAGCTGGGAGTCTGGGCCTCCGAGGCCTCGGGCCCGGCCCTGGAGGAGCTGCCGACGTAGGACCGAGTCAGGCCGCTGCTGCTGAGTGGCCGTCTGGAAAGCCTTGAAACAGTTGATGGTGATGCTGGAGACAGACAGAAGTAGAAACTGTCTGAGGGAAACACTTTCTCATAACAGTTATTCATCTCTGCCGAGTTAGTTAAGGCTTACAAGAATACTGAAACGGTAGACAAATATATGTCAATAACAAAGACCAAAGGGAAAGAGACAGGTGAAAAAAAGTAAACACCATATGGGAGGGAGGGAGGGAGAGAGGGAGAGAGGGAACAGTGCCCTATGGCCTTAACAAAGACACTTCATATGGCTACAGCTTTTTCTCAATTACATTAGCAACACAACACCAGAAGCACCAGCTAGTGCTGATGGGTAAGACCACAGCAACACACATTTTTTTATTTTTCTCAACAGTTCGGAGAAAAACATCATTAAAAAATCATAAAATATTCACTTCCATTTCATTATCATCCCTCTGGAAGTAATAGTAAACATGGCGCTGCAATACCAAATGCAAATGCCTTTTTTCCTGATTATGAACCTTGCAAAAAAAAACAAAAAAAAACGGGACCGTTAATGGCAGAAAAGCGCCTCTGGGAAAATGGTACCCTGAGTGTTCGTGCCTGGGCTGAGGGGCTCAATGTATAAGTCTTTCGCTCTCCTTTTTTAAAGAGGGCTTTTAGAGTGCCCCTCTCTCCCATCTCTCTCTCTCATTAGTATAATTTGCTACTGCTCCTAGGCTGAAAATAGCTGACAGGTAACAGCAGAGCAATTAACTTTTAAACTTTCACTTTAAACAGCTTAACACCCCAGAGGGCCAGGTTGTTCTGATGAACCTCCTGTAGTGTACATACTGTAGTGGTACACCGGTGACTCCTATCACTTACTCCTCTCCTACGGCATCCCAAATGACACCCTATTCCCTATATAGTGCACCACTATTGACCAGAGCTCTATGTGCCCTGGTCAAAAGTAGTGCACTAAATAGGGAAACAGGTGTCATTTGGAATACACCCTCTGTGTGACAGTGACAGTGTACTGTGCAGTCGGTGGCTGGCTTAGCCCATGTTCTCTCCTCTCATTTCTCCTCCTGTTGAAAGGAACTAGGACCTCGTCAATGACCGTGACACTGAGTCTTTGAATACAGCTGATAGGATAGTGAGCTGATGACTGTGATCAAAGCAGCTCATTCTAAAGGGAGTTGGGGGAAATATTATGTCAGGTAGAGGTGGCTTTGCTGGTGTCTTAACTTAGAAATGAAGTATGTTGTCATTTCAGGGATATAGGGCCATTTCAAAATGAATTTGGCTATTGGCCTTGTGAGCCTTCCATCCTGTGCCCATCTGTCATTCTCTGTGACCGTGGCACACTGTAGCCAGTGTTCCTGTGACGTTGTGTATTCATGTTTTAATTCATGTTTAGCATTACTACACCAGCGATGCTTCCCAAATGGCACCCTATTCCCTAGGCCGAAGTAAAGTAGGGACACAACAGAGGTCAGACGGGTGAGTCGGCATGCAGCTGTCCTCGTGACCCAGAAGAAGCAGAGGATGTTCAGTGTGGTTGAGTCGTCACCGACAGGCCCTGTTCTGTTTGTCGTGGTGCCACCGGGAGCTGCTCTCTCAGCCGTGCAGTGTGACGCAACACTACCCCCCTGCTCGCGCTCTCCCTCTTTACTTTTGAGTCCCTCTCTACCTCTTTCCTTTGCCCTCCCCCCTATACACAGAATAAGTGGGTCACTAGTTCTAACACTTACCTCACACGTCATGTCATTCACTACTACTGAGCAAGGGGAGACACAAGGTCATATGTTACTCTACATTGGGTCAAAGTTAAACAAACACAGACATGACCTTCCTTAACGGAGCTAATGCCAAGTCTCGAATAGGAGACCCCCACAGCCCACTCTCAGTCTGCAGAGCTCTCCTGGGTCGTATTCATTAGACACTAAAACGGAAGAAAACGGACTGACTGACTGACTGCCTGACCTTACTACAGGAAGGAAGCAACCAGAAACCAGCCATCCAGAGAGCGTGGCACTGGCAGTGTCACTACATTGCCTGTCAAGCAGACATTTGTATCCGGCTGTCACTCAAGGTCTCTTGTCAGCAATGTCATTTACCCCCGGAGAGGAATGACTGCAGCGCTGGTGGAAGGATACGGACCGAGGGATGACTGCAGCGCTGGTGGAAGGCTAGGGACCGAGGGATGACTGCAGCGCTGGTGGAAGGATACGGACCGAGGGATGACTGCAGCGCTGGTGGAAGGATACGGACCGAGGGATGACTGCAGC
>NC_036870.1:28696485-28701820 GCF_002910315.2 Salvelinus sp. IW2-2015
GCTCGGTGGAAGGATAGCGAACCGCAGGGACTGGGACTGGGGGAGCGCTGGTGGATAGGATCGACCGAGGGATGACTGCAAGCGGCTGGTGGCGAAGTGATCGGGACCGCAGGGTATGACTGCAGCGGCTGGTGGAAGGGCATAGGGACGAGGATGACTGCAGCGCTTGTGGAAGGATACGGGACCGAGGGATGACTGAGCGCTGGTGGAAGGATAACGACGAGGGATGAACTGCAGCGGCTGGTGGAAGGCACGGACCCAGCGCTGGTGGAAGGATACGGACCGAGGGATGACTGCAGCGCTGGTGGAAGGATACGGACCGAGGGATGACTGCAGCGCTGGTGGAAGGATACGGGCTACGGAGAGGGAAAGTGAGGGAGGGAGGTAGGGGGTATGTAGATGACACGGTCACCTGTGAATTGGTATGGTAAACACTCACAACCACACACACAAAAAAAATCAGCGCCAAGCATCATATCACACAACGTCACGACCTTCAAGATGTTAACACACAGACTTGTTTACAATCATACGTTGCCTTTGCGTATGAAACCCAGATTTTTAGACTGAGTATGAGAGAGAGGAAGGAAAAAAGAATGCTGAGGCAACTGTTCGCTTTTCGTTGGAGGGAGCTCTGTCAGAGTTGATTGTGCACAAGGTCTAACTGGCTAATCCGTTTCCAACGCCTCTGTGCTTCCCAGCATGCTCGCTGTCGCTGCGCAGGAACCACTGCCGTGCCAGCCCCCACTCCATCCCCCCCTCAACCCCCCACCGCCTGGCTCAGAGATGTGCTGGAGGTGATATCACTGTCCCCCAGTGCAGCCTCAGTGGAGGCCAAGCCGGCTACATCACAGTCCTGCTGGGCCAGCCGCTTCTCACAGTAAATCCAGAAGGCCGGGAGCGGAGGCCCCTCAACCAAACAGCCAACCAACTGCTGCTGGAGGAGCTGATGCACTGGGTGGGATACAGCTGGCAGCTTCTGCAGGAAAGAAGTGGTAGGCTAAATTCTGTTGATTTGATTGTGATAAATCACAATGTTTCTTGTGAACGCTAAATCACCACATCCTCCCCATCGCAGGCCATTCTAACCACATCCTCTCCATCGCAGCCCATTCTAACCACATCCTCCCCACTGTAGCCCATTCTAACCACATCCTCCCCATAGTAGCCCATTCTAACCACATCCTCCCCATCGCAGCCCATTCTAACCACATCCTCCCCATTGTAGCCCATTCTAACCACATCCTCCCCATTGTAGCCCATTCTTAACACTTCCGGAGACACCTGAAACCCCACCTCTTTAAGGAATACCTAGGATAGGATAAAGTAATCCTTCTAACCCTCCCCCCCCTTAAAAGAGTTAGATGCACTATTGTAAAGTGGTTGTTCCACTGGATATCATAAGGTGAATGCACCAATTTGTAAGTCGCTCTGGATAAGAGCGTCTGCTAAATGACTTAAATGTAAAATGTAAATGTAATTCTAACCACATCCTCCCCATTCTAACCTCATCCTCCCCATTCCCCATTTTGTAGCCCATTCTAACCACATCCTCCCCATCGCAGCCCATTCTAACCACATCCTCGCCATTAGTAGCCCATTCTAACCACATCCTCCCATTGAAACACATTCCTCCCCATTGAAACCACATCCTCCCCAGTGCAGCCCATTCTAACCACATTCTCCCATTGTAAGCCCATTCTAACCACATCCGTCCCCATTGCAGCCCATTTCTAACCACATTGCCTCCCATTGCAGCCCTTTCTAACCACATCCACCCCATGGCAGCCCATTCTAACCACATCCTCCCCATTGAAACCCACATTCCCTCCCCATTGAAAACCCACATTCCTCCATTGAAACACATCCTCCCCAATTGCAGCCGCATTTCTAACCATATCCCTCCCCATTGAAACCACATCCTCCCCATTGAAACCACATCCTCCCCATTGAAACCAATCCTCCCCATTGAAACCACATCCTCCCCATTGTAGCCCATTCTAACCACATCCTCCCCATTAGAAACCACATCCTCCCCGATTGTAAGCCCATTCTAACCATATTCTCCCCATTGTAGCCCATTTCTAAACCACATCCTTTCCCCATTGAAACCACATGCTCTCCCCCATGGCAGCCCATTCTAACCAGCATCCGCCCCATTGCAGGCCACTCTAACCACATCCGGCCCATTGCAGCCCATTCGAACCATATCCTCCCCATTGTTAGCCCATGCTTAACCAACATTCCTCCCCATTAAACCACATGCCTCCCTCATTGCAGCCCAATTCTAACCACAGCCTCCCCCATTGTAGCCCATTCTAAGCACATCCTCCCCATTGAAACCACATCCTCCCCACTGCAAGCCCATTGTCTAACCACGATCCTCCCCCACTCGCAGCCCATTCTAATCACATCCTCCCCATTGGCAGCCCATTCTATACCACGATCCTCCCCATTGCAGCCCATGTCTAACCACATCCTCTGTCTCTATTGCAGCCCATTTCTAACCCACATGCCTCCCCACTGCCAGCCCCATTCTAATCACATCCTCCCCACTGCAGCCATTCTAATCAATCCTCATCGCAGCCATTCTAAACCACATCCGCCCCATTGCAACCACATCCTACCACATTCCTCCCCATTCTAACCACATGTCCTCCCCATTCGCCACCCCAATTCTTAACCACATCCTCCCCATTGCAAGCCCATTATTAATCAATCCGCCCCATTGCAGCCCATTCTAATCACATCCTCCCCATGCAGCCCATTTCTATCACATTCCTCCCCATTGCAGCCCATTCTAACACATCTTTTCCCACACTGCAGCCCATTCTAACCACATCCCCCCACTTGCAGCCATTCTAATCAATCCTCTCCCCATTGCAGCCCATTCTAACCACATCCTCCCCCATGTGCAGCCCATTCTAACCACATCCTCCCCACTGCAGGTGCCCATTCTAACCACATCCTGCCCCACTGCAGCCCATTCTAACCACATCCCTCCCCACTGCAGCCCATTCTAAATCACATTCCTCCCGCATTTGCAGCCCATTTCTAATCACATTCCTCCTATTGCAGCCATTCTAACACATCCTCCCCCATTGCAGCCCCATTTAAACCGCATCCTCCCCACTGCAAGGGCCCCATTCTTACCAAACACACATCCTCCCCCACTGCAGGCCCATTCTAATCACATTCCTCCCCATTGCAGCCCATTCTAATCACGATCCTCCTCATTGCAGCCATTCTTAATCACATCCTCCCCATTGCATCGCCCATTCTAATCACATCATCCTCATTCTAGCCCATTCTAATCACATCCTCCCCATTGCAGCCCATTTCTAACCCACATCCATCCCATGCCAGCCCATTCTAATTCAATCCCTCCCATTTGCAGCCCATTCTAACCTTCATCCTCCCCACGTGCAGAGCCATTCTAACCATCATCCTCCTACATTGCGCCTCAACCCCCAGCCCATCTCCTATCTCCATGCCATCTAATCACATTCCCCATTGCAGGCATCGAACACATTCCTCACGCGCACAATCCATCCTCCCCGGTTAAACCTCACTCGCCCTAACACCCCATTGACCCACTTATCTAATCACATCCTCCCCATTGCAGCCCCATTCTGAATTCAATCCGCCTCCACTGCACGTTCCCATCTAATCACATCCTCCTCATTGCAGCCCATTCTAACCACATCCTCCCCACTGCAGCCCATTCTAATCACATCCTCCCCATTGCAGCCCATTCTAATCACATCCTCCCCATTGCAGCCCATTCTAAAGTCAGTCAGACAAATAGAGCCAGACACCATGGGTTGGAGTGCGGTGAAAGCTACTAATTTCATCTCCGCCCCAAGAACAATATTGGGGCATGTACCACACGACCCACCCTTCCCAAATTACCCACTCCCCCTCTCCTCCTCTCCCCACCTCCCCCTCTGATGGAGATGGGGGTTTTGCATGCTAAATAAGACAGCCCCATAATTACCTAGGGACTAGGCTTATTTATTGGATAGCTGGCATCTGCACAAGCCCCCCCCCCCCCTTCTCTCTCTGTGGTGTGACGAGTGTGACGTTGAAAAGAGAAGAGAATACATCCCAAACCCAGACGACTAACCCTCCCATCCTTCTCCACAACCTTTTCTGACAAGAGACAGGTTTTTCTGCTTCTCTCGCTGCCTGTCAGATCTAAAGTGAACCAGATTTCTGTCACTGGATCCAAAACACTGTTTAGAAGACATTTATGTCCACCAGGGAGACATGAATAGAGGGAGAACAACATTGCTCTTGCGGGCATGGTAAAGGTATTCATTACCTCCCGCTGGTGTTGATAGCATCATAAAAGTGAGACTAGCAACCTACCTGTGGGGGGAAAAAGGAGAAACGCGCAGGGATCTACAGGCTCAATCTCACAGACTGACACGTAGCTTTTGCATACAAAGGACTGGGATGTAGACAGGCAGGACTGAACGTCAGCCACATCACAATAGACACCAAAGAGGAAGAGGATCAGCTCCAGCATCACGAGGAGAATAGTCTGTGGTGTGGGCTGGGGGACTTTGTGCTCAACAACCCCACCTGCTGGACATGTGGAAAAACCACAGAGAGCTCTACTCTACTCGCAGTCTGAACAAAGTTAGTCCCCTGTGTAGTATTCGCAGTAGATCTATCTCCCCTCACGTTCCCTATGTTTCAGGCCAGTTCAGACTAAAACCTGATTGTTGGATATGTGAATATTGTAAGTCTAGAGTGTGGTACGTTCAGCCCAACACACTATTGGGAGCACACTGCCTGCCCTCCAGGACACCTACAACACCAAGTGTCAAAGGAAGGCCAAGAAGATCATCAAGGACCTCAGCCACGGCCTGTTCTCCCATCCCTCAGCCACGGCCTGTTCTCCCATCCCTCAGCCACGTCCCGTTCTCCCATCCCTCAGCCACGGCCTGATCTCCCATCCCTCAGCCACGGCCTGATCTCCCATCCCTCAGCCACGGCCTGTTCTCCCATCCCTCAGCCACGGCCTGTTCTCCCATCCCTCAGCCACGGCCTGTGACCGTGGCTGAGGGATGAGGAGAACCAGGCGTGGCTGAGGGATGGGAGAACAGGCCGTGCTTGAGGCGATGGAGGGATCAGGCCGTGGCTGAGGGATAGGGAGAACCAGGCCGTGGCTTGACGGGATGGGAGTAACGGCTGGGAGCGAGTGCTGGCTGAAGGGATGGAGATAAACGGCCTGGGCTGAGGGATGGAGAAACAGGACCGGTGGCTGAGAGGAGACAGCCCGTGGTCCTTGATGATCTTCTTGGCCTTTCCTTTGACAACTTGGGTG
>NC_036870.1:28701845-28702901 GCF_002910315.2 Salvelinus sp. IW2-2015
CTGTTCTCCCATCCCTCAGAAACGGCCTGTTCTCCCATCCCTCAGACGCAGGCAGTATAGGAGCATCATGGCTAAAACTGACAGACTGGCCAATAGCTTCTACCCCCAGACGATCAGACTACAGCCCCCACTAGTCAGCGACCTGATCCCCCTGTCCCCCCCCTCCCTGACTTCCTTTTTAGGCTTTGAGGTCCAGATCTGAATTTAAGGGGTCTAGAGGATCCACGCCAGGCCTGAACAGTAAAATCCCATCCCTTGCAGCAGACAGACATCCAAGAGTCTGCAGGCTGGATGGAATCCCCTGCTGGGTCTACACTGCAGTTCATTTTCCACCATCTACAAGCTCAATCTGACTGTGCTACATTTGTTTCCAAGTAATGTCTCCTCCGTTACCAAGTGACTGGCAGGATCCACATCTCCATTAATTCCTAAGCCAGAGGCAGAAGCCTCTGCTCTGTTCTTTAGATCATAGATCCTGACAACAGTAGTCATAACACTGGACTACTAGTTGGTTGAAGCAGTCTCCTCCCCTCCCAAAGGTCCTGTAAGTTATAGAGAGAGACCCTGACACACTCACCTCTTGCGGGACTGCAGAGCAGCACGCTTGGCCAGCAGGGAGGGTGGGTAGCGGGTAAAGAGGCAGTGGGCCTGGGTGATGAGCTCCTCGTAGGGCAGGTCCTGGGGGATTTTAGACAGGAGTTGGTGCACCATGGCCATGTCACACTCGGTTTGCTTCACCTCCTTCTCCCTGTGCAGGACGATCTACAAAGGAGACAGAATATTAGCATGCTCTGTCACATTCAACCAATCAGTAGAGAGTGGTGACAATTCGTCTAGCTACATTCTGTTAAAACCCAATTAATACGTTTCAAATCGACATTCATAGTAGATCAACGTCTACCATGAACATCAGACTGTGTTCTGATCCGGGAGATGTGCGGTGAGTAACGATTTTGGGTTTTGGCCGGGCACATAGTCAAAGGGTTAAGCCCCCCCCCCCCGGGTTACTAGGCCACAGTAGTTTTTCGTCTGCTCTCGGGTTACTAGGCACGGGGG
>NC_036870.1:28703796-28720421 GCF_002910315.2 Salvelinus sp. IW2-2015
CCACAACACACACACACAAGCAAGCACGAGCAATTCCAGGCACTTTGTGTAGCTAGACCAGTTAATTAAACAACTGTTAATGCAACTCACAAAGGTTTGTGTGGAGACAGCTTGTTCTGTGCTAGATTGCCTTAAATGGCCCCTTTCTTCTCGCTTCATAAGCCTATCCTGCTAGATATTTGGAGCTGCATGCCAAAGCAAAGGGGGGCTGAGGACCTTGTTGGAAGCGGGATACGAAACAGCAGTCAGAAATTTGTTCTCCTGCCTCTGCGGTTACTAGGCCACAGTAGTTCGTGCCTGCCTCGTTCTAGGCAAGTAGTCTCCGCTTATACCTAGGACACAGTAGTTATCCGTGCCTTCACTCTAGCTTTATCTGCGCTCAGGCTTAGGCATAGTTCGCTGACCTCTCAGACTACTAGCACAGAGTTCGTCCTGCCTCTCGAGTACTAGGCACAGTTAATTCGTCCTTTCCTCCTCAGGCTTGTATAGGCCACGAGTAGTTGCGTCGCTGCCTCCTTCAGCTAGCTTGCATCGAGTAGTCGTCTCTGCTCTTCCGGGTTACTAGGCACATAGTTCGTCCTGCCTCTCGGTGGACTAGGCACAGTTAGTTCCGTCCTGCCTCTCGGGTTACTAGATACACATGTAGTAGGCGCTTTCCTCTGGCACTCTCGGAAAGGCTCCACTATAGCACAGTTAGTTGTCCTCGCCTCCTCGGTTACTCAGGCACGTAGTTCGTTCTCGTGGCCTTCGGGTTATAGGCAGCAGTAGTGTCCTGCCTTCGTGCGCGGTTACTATGCCGACAAAAGGTTCAGTTCCTTCGTTCTCTGCAGTATTCGTCCTCCGTCTCAGTTACTAGGCACAGTAACTAAACGTTCGTCCTGCCTCTCGGGTATAACTTAGGCACAGTAAGTTTCGTTCCTGAAAGCCTCTCGGATCGTTACTAGGCACAAGTGTTCGCTTCCTGCCTATCGGGTCTACCAGACCGCCTGATCTCGAAGTACTAGCACGGGGGGTGGGGGGGGGCTTTAAACCGCCTTTTGTACTATTTGACCAGTCTCGGCGCCACACACAGAAATCGTGTACTCACCAAGGTACTGCGCACCATATCTTCCCGTATACAGGAGACCACAAGAGTACAAATTTTGCTAATGCGCAAAACATTGAAGGAGACGTTGATCTTCACTTAATTGGATATGTCCGATTGAAATCTGTGGAATATATTGGTTTTAACAGAATGTTACTTAACCAAGTGTCACCACTCTCTGAGCTTATTTGTTGTTTAGACATCCTATGACGGAAATTGTTGGCACACAGACCAGAGCGTTGGACATTAAATATTTACTTGTCTCCCATTTCTAAGTGAGCTTATGCTTACTACGTATTCACTGGCACGCAGGGGGGGAGGCAAGAGAGGTTTAAAAGCAGGAACCATTCTCCCCCCGCAGAAGCTGTTTGTCTATGTGAGATTGCATGGCGTTCGTGTGTGTACCTCAATTTTAATGGCCATTGGAGCACCCGCCTAACATCTTCCAAAGCACCCTGGGGTCTAGGAAGGAGTCCTGCACCAAACACTAGTTCCGCCTAACTCCAGTTGCAGATGTTGAATGCCTCATCACCCAGGGGTCCTCAATCACTGTCCCACATACATCTTTTTTATCATCCGCACCCCAACCCTTACGCTATCTAGAGGTCATGAGTTCACTGGCAAAGGACGCGCTCCGAAACAAAGCACGGACCACTTTTCCCAAAGCTCAATACGCCGCAATGGATGGGATTTTGAGGTGGTGGTATGATGATCGTGTACAATCCATAAAAATACACTCGTTCAAGAAATGGAAGCAATTCGCTTGTGTGTGTGTGTGTGTGTGTGTGTGTGTGTGTGTGTGTGTGTGTGTGTGTGTGTGTGTGTGTAAAAATATAAATCCTTGCCTTTTCTTTTTGAAAACGTGTTGTTTGCTTTTGCTGCTGACAAGTAGTCAAAAAACTCAATTTACAAAGCGCAGAGCGAGAAAGACACATTTGAAGTTTGGCGAGATATCACTTCCCCAATACCATCTAATTCCCCAATGACCACTGTCCTATACACTGACAGGACAAAACATTAAGAACACCTGCTCTTTCCATGACAGACTCACAAGGTGAATTCAGGTGAAAGATATTATCCCTTACTGATGTCACTTGTTAAATCCACTTCAAATCAGTGTAGATGAAGGGGAGGAGACATGTTAAAGAAGGATTTTTAAGCCTGGAGATAATTGAGACATGGATTGTGTATGTGTGCCATTCGGAGGGTGAATGGGCAAGACAAAATAATGAAGTGCCTTTGAACGGGGTATGGTAGTAGGTTCCAGGCACACCGGTTGGAGTGTGTCAAAAACTGTAACGCTACTAGGATTTTCACGCTCAACAGTTTCCCGTGTGTATCAAGAATGGTCCACCACCCAAAGAACATCCAGCCAACTTGACAACTGTGGGAAGCATTGAGTCAACATGGGCCAGCATCCCTGTGAAACGCTTTCGACACCTTGTAGAGCCCGTGCCCTGACGAATTGAGGCTGTTCAGAGGGCAAAAGTGGGTGCAACTCAATGTTTTGTACACTCAGTGTAAATAAGAGTGCATCTCCGGATTCACCTCAGATAGTAATTTGGGCATGGTACAGTCACTTACAGAAAATACACACTGCCACAAAAATATGTTCAGCAGACAACTTGGAAGCACACAGGTGCAGGTACAGAGTAAGGCAGAGGAAACATGTTCATTCCTCACAAAAATAAACAAGAACATATCTATTCTATAGTATTCTATTACTATAAAACAGAGAGGTCACAGTTCAAATGGTGGTTCTTACCACGGCAGCGAAGTAGATGGCCATCAGGGGGTGTGAAGCCAGGAAGAAGTCATAGAGCCTGAGAATGTGACGGAACTCAGACAGGACGTGGCCGTACCATGTGATGAGCCAGCTCAGAGCAAAGATGGTGCCCACCTCGGCCCTGCAGCAAAACACATGAAGTCGAGGCAGTTATAATTTTTTTGATAATGTGATAGGCTAGAGGTATGCTATATATACACACACAAACATACGTGGACACCCATTCAAATTAGTCGATTTGGCTATTTCAGCCACACCCATTGCTGACCGGTGTATAAAATCGAGCACCCAGTCATGCAATCTCCATAGACAAACATTGGCAGTAGAATGGCCTTACTGAAGAGCTCAGTGACTTTCAACGTAGCACCATCATAGGATGCCACCTTTCCAACTAGTCAGTTCGTCAAATTTCTGCCCTGCTAGAGCTGCCCTGGTCAATTGTAAGGGCTGTTATTGTAAAGTGGAACCGTCTAACCGAGTGCTGAAGCGCGTAGCACGTAAAAGTAATCTGTCCTCGGTTGCAACACTCACTACCGAGTTCACAACTGCCTCTGGAAGCAACGTCAGCACAAGAACTGTTCGTCGGGAGCTTCATGGAAAGGGTTTCCATGGCCGAGCTGCCACACACAAGCCTAAGATAACCATGTGCAATGCCAAGCGTCGGCTGGAGTGATGTAAAGCTCGACCGCCATTGGACTCTGGAGCAGTGGAAACGCGTTGTCTGGAGTGATGAATCATACTTCATCATCTGGCAGTCCGACGGACAAATCTGTGTTTGGTGGATGCCAGGAGAACGCTACCTGCCCCAATGCATAGTGCCAAATGTAAAGTTTGGTGGAGGAGGATTAATGATCTGGGGCTGTTTTTCATGTTTCGGGCTAGGCCCCTTAGTTCTAGTGAAGGGAAATCTTAACACTACAACATACAATGACATTCTAGACGATTCTGTGCTTCCAACATTGTGGCAACAGTTTGGGGAAGGCCCTTTCCTGTTTCAGCATGACATTGCCCCTGTGCACAAAGCGAGGTCCATACAGAAATGGCTTGTCGAGATCAGTATGGAAGAACTTCACTGGCCAGCAGAGCCCTGACCTCAACCCCATTCCTGCAGCAATGTCCCAACATCTAGTGGAAAGCCTTCCCAGAAGAGTGGAGGCTGTTATAGCAGCAAAAGGAGGGTCCAACTCCATATTAATGCCCATGATTTTGGAATTAGATGTTTGACGAGCAGGTGTCCACATACTTTTTTGGTCATGTAGTGTGGTCATGTAGTGTGGTCATGTAGTGTAGTTAAAGGTAGAGGAAAGATGGAGGAGAGAGTGTGCTGAAATAGCAGTGGGCCGGATTCCAACCCTTGCTGAAGTGATATTTTCCGGAGGCAGCGGCTTCGAACGCCAGACCAGCCTAGGCCATGTGAACAAGTCAAGTGAATTCAAAGTACATCGTCACAGAGTCTCAATACACTTTACAAGAGGGAACAAACAGCAACAACATCGCTCAACCTCTCATTATGAAAAGCAACAGCAACATCAACAGCTAATTTGTACACTGGCTAATTAAAAAACACCAGTTGAAGTCTCACTAGCTGATGTAACAGGAGGTTGGGGATGATGGGTTTGTGGTAATGGCTGGAGCGGAATTACTGGAATGGTATGGAATACTTTCCATGTGTTTGATGCCATTCCATATGTTCTGTTGCAACATTATTATGAGTTGTCCTTCCCTCAGCAGCCTCCACTGGTTGACAGCCCAGCACTTATCCTGTATTTGCCTCCAAAGTGGGGATGGATGTCTTAGTGAAATGTGTAAATTAAACAAAGGCTACGTCCCACAGGGCTATGGTCAAAAGTAGCACTATATAGGAAATGGTTTCCATGGAAATAGGGTGCCATTTGAGACGCACCCACAAGTTATGCCGATGCCAGCTTCTGTGAGTAAGGACGGTCACACACTGATGATGTAATTATAGACTACAGAGAGCCCAGTCCTAAAGGCAAGGCATTAGGCATGGTTCACTACAGAAGCCCTTTGGACTGCAGTTCTTAATGCAGCTCTATTTTAGGAGCCAAAAATGGCTCTTGGGTGATTGCACGCCAGCGGGAGCTGAAAAATATTTTGGTATCTCAGATTGTTCTGGCAATTCTCACATAGGAACTTCATGCTTTTTACTTTTTAATGTCTTAAAATGAACAAATTCAAAAAGGGTAGATATATTTGTAATGTTGAATAAATGTGTGATATGTTTTATTTCAGAATCTAGACATACTCCATATTGTATAGCACACTATAAGGAGGATAATGACAGCAAGATGTTGTCTATATCATGTACGGTTCACAGATCATAGGGTCTTACATGACAAATCTAAAAAAAGGGCTTAAAATGTCTGCTTTTTCTCAGAAATGGTTGGTGATAGAAAATGTAAAAAGCATTTCAAAACGTCCTTCCTCTCAATGAAGTTTATTATGTGAAAATTGCCAGAACAATCGGAGATACCCCCAAAAAATTCTGCTAGCGTGGAATGATCTGAGTTGTTATTTCTGGGCTTGGCAGGAGAACAACTCATTGTACTCTTGAGTGTCGCTCATTTAAATCCCCTGTGTCTAACATCCATAAGCAGTCCTATAGCCAACTGAACATTTAGGACGGAAACCACAACAGCAACAATCATTGCGTTGTCAAATGTCTTGCCTCTATAAACCTTTCATTTTGTTAAAATTAAGTAACGCCTACTTATAAACACTAGGCTAAAGAACTGTTCTAGCATCAAATACTTCTTCAGGTAGCCTAAAAGCAGTGGCAGCAGGGCCAGACAGAGCACACCAAACCTGTGGGCTTCGGTCTCAAATAGTACCCTATTTTCTAGGTAGGGCACTAGCCTACCATACTTTTGACCAGGACCCATAGAGCTCTGGTCAAAAGTAGTACACTATATAGGGAGATAGGGTGCAATCTGGGATGCAGCCTTCTGCTCGTGGCCCTACGCTAGGCTACAGTGACCAGAACAGAGACAACAGGTTAGAAACCTCCCTCCCGCCAGCCCGTGTCCCAAGATGCACCCTTATTCAATATTTATCACTAGATCCTCCTATTCTCTACATTTTACATGGAGCCACTATCAAAAATAACTTTATTTTCTATCAGGGCCTGGGGACGCTCTGCACGCAACAAAGAGGGAGGGAGGGAGTGAGTGAGTGAGAGAAAAACTCAACACTAGAGGTTTATGTGATACAGGTTACCCCATAAAATTCCAACGCAACACCCAGGACACAAATAAGACGAGGACAATATCAAGTACTGTGGTAGTGTGTGTTAGTACACCACACACTGTGGTTTTAAAGAGGGTTACAGGCACACTTTGACTAGCATTCAAATAAAACACAGCTTTAGGTTGAGTCAAAACATTGATCCTTATCTGCTGCGTTACATTTCCTCTGAGCTGGATGAAAAATATGTCTAGCGTGCGAAAACAAAAGTCCTCAACCATAGCTCATAGCGACTTGCCAGCACAACAATCATATTGACGTTGAAAAAACCTTAAGATGGTTGACAATCAAGACGTGACATTGACAGAACACAGTGACAGCACAGTGGAAGGCGGTGGAATCCTTTGACTTGCTGACAGCTAGCTGTGGAGACAGGAAACCAGGGCCCGTTCTTAAGTCAGTCTTTCCAATTAAATCCCACCATGCTATACGTTCTTGTCAGACCATCAATTATACAAACACATCAAATAAATAAGAAATCCAGTCTTTTCTCATTCTCTAGCCCTCTGTTCTGTTGTCTCATAATAACTACACACACTGATGGCAAGGCAGGTAGAGACATATTGATTTTACTCGATCCTATTGATTACTTCTATCTCTCTCAGTTTGACTCGATTGTAATTAATATCCTGGCTGCGACAACCTGCCTTTCCAAGACAAAAATGTACACTCTACTGCCCCCATCAGGAGAGAAGAGTGGGAAGCATGGCCGTTATTCATAAAGCATCTCAGAGTAGGAGTGCTGATCTAGGATCAGTTTTGCTTTTTGGATAATAATGAATACAATTACATGGACATGGGAGAACTGATCCTAGACCAGTATTCTACTTTGAGAGCCTTCATGAATATGGGCACCGATCATTAGGTCGCAACTGCAAATATAAAAAAACATTTTGCTGATAGAAAATATATTTTCACAAGGCAAAACATCTGAGAGTTTGTTCTTTAACACATAATAAAACAAAATACATTCCACTGGTATCAACTGAAAAAAACGTCAAAACTTTAGCTCATGAATCCGAGTTTGAAGTTGGGGAAAACTGGTAGAATTACTTCAAAGTGAACATGTATTCCTTGCAGCCTTGCCTCGCTTGTCATCTACCATTCAAACCTGCTATCTGATCTTTTCTCAAAATCTGGGAAACTGGATTTCCAATTTCCCTAAAGGACACAAGTAAACACATACACACATTTTTTAAATAAATAAATAAAAATATATATCCAGTCAAAAGTTTTAGAACACCTACTCATTCAAGGGTTTTTCTTCATGTTTACATTGTAGAATAATAGTGTAGACATCAAAACTATGAAATATCACATATGGAATCATGTAGTAACCAAAAAAAAGTGTTAAACAAATCAAAATATATTTTATATTTGAGATTCTTCAAATAGCCACCCTTTGCCTTGATGACAGCTTTGCACACTCTTGGCATTCTCTCAACCAGCTTCACCTGGAATGCTTTTCGAACAGTCTTGAAGGAGTTCCCATATATGCTGAGCACTTGTTGGCTGCTTTTCCTTCACTCTGCGGTCCGACTCATTCCAAACTATCTCAATTTAGTTGAGGTAAGGGGGATCGTGGAGGCCAGGTCATCTGATGCAGCACTCCATCACTCTCCTTCTTGGTAAAATAGCCCTTACACAGCCTGGAGGTGTGTTGGGTCATTGTCCTGTTGAAAAATAAATGATAGTCCCACAAAGCCCAAACCAGATGGGATGACGTATCGCTGCAGAATGCTGTGGTAGCCATGCTGGTTAAGTGTGCCTTGAATTCTAAATAAATCACAGACAGTGTCACCAGTAAAGCACCCCCACACCATAACACCTTCTCCTCCATGCTTTACAGTGGGAAATACACATGTGGAGATCATCCGTTCACCCACACCGCGTCTCAGAAAAGACATGGCAAAAATCTCCAATTTGGACTCCTTAGAGCAAAGGACAAATTTCCACCGGTCTAATGTCCAATGCTTGTGTTTCTTGGCCCAAACAAGTCTTTTCTTCTTATTGGTGTCCTCTAGTAGTGGTTTCTTTGCAGCAATTCAACCATGAAGGCCTGATTCACAGTCTCCTCTGAACAGTTGATGTTGAGATGTGTCTTATTTGAACTCTGTGAAGCATTTATTTGGGCTATAATTTCTGAGGCTGGTAACTAATGAACTTATCCTCTGCAGCAGAGGTAACTCTGGGTCTTCCTTTCCTGTGGTGGTCCTCATTAGAGCCAGTTTCATCATAGCGCTTGATGGTTTTTGCGACTACACTTAAAGAAACTTTCAAAGTTCTTGAAATGTTGCGTATTGACTGACCTTCATGTCTTAAAGCTGTGATGGACTGTCATTTCTCTTTGCTTATTTGAGCTGTTCTTGCCATAATATGGACTTGGTATTTGACCTAATAGGGCTATCTTCTGTAATTGTGAAATTCCACAAATTAACTTTTAACAAGGCACACCTGTTAATTGAAATGCATTCCAGGTGACTATCTCATGAAGCTGGTTGAGAAAACGCCAAGAGTGTGCAAGGCTGTCATCCAGGCAAAGGCTGGCTACTTGAAGAATCTCAAATATAAAATATATTTTGATTTGTTTAACACTTTTTGGGTTACTACATGATTCCATATGTGTTATTTCATAGTTTTGATGTCTTTACTATTATATTACAATGTAGAAAATAGTAAAAATAAAGAAAAACCCTTGAATGAGCAGGTGTTCTAAAACGTTTGACCGGTAGTGTATATACAGTGTTCAATACAAGTATTGAATACACTGCCGATTTTGCAAATTAATTACTTAAAAATCATACAATGTGATTTTCTGGATTTTTGTTTTAGATTCCGTCTCTCACAGTTGAAGTGTACCTATAATAAAAATTACAGACCTCTACATGCTTTATAAGTAGGAAAACCTGCAAAATCGGCAGTGTATCAAATACTTGTTCTCCCCACTGTATATATATATTTTTTACTGTCACATACACCAGATAGGTTTCACCCAACCTCTGATGTGTGGATATTTATTTATTTATTTGTATTTATTTAACCTTTATTTAACTAGGCAAGTCAGTTATGAACAAATTCTTATTAACAATGACGGCCTACCAAAAGGCAAAAGGCCTTCTGTGGGGATGGGAGGTGGGATTAAAAATACAATTAAAATTAAAAATAAATTAAATATAAACACAGGACAAAACACACATCACGACGAGAGAGACAACACTACATAAAGCGATACCTAAGACAACAACAAAGCAAGGCAATAACTCATGACCTGACCCACCTACTGAGATGTGCCTTTTGTTTAGTAAATCAGATGATACTATGAGGTGCTAGGGAGGCTGGATTGGGTCTTCAACTCTTGTAACAAATCCACACCAAAAAAAACTAAGAATTACCTCAGCATAAATTCATGTAGCTGTGGATCAACTTGCTCCAGTATTGGCATTAGGTAGTTCAGTATGTGCTTGGTGCTGTCCATGGTAGGATCCATGAAATCCCTGCAGGAGCATGTGGCCATGATGGACACAGAGAAGGGAAGCCATCTTTGTTGTGTTAAAATGTTAAAACAAGGGGTATAATACGAGAACAGGGTCGCAATATTATTTGAAATCTTTCAAATACTTGACAAATAAAAATTAAATAATGTTGCATGCGTCGTAAAACAACAGACTAACAGTAAAAATCTGTGTTTGATTGAGCTTGCCTGGCGCAATGAAACCAATGGAATAGTCTGAAAATTGCCACGCCCACCCATCTGGCACTACAGTCAGGCTCAAGCAAAATCTCACAGTTGTTGAAAGATTTCAAATACTATTTCAACTCAGGCCTGGGCCGTTATTTATTCATAAAGTGTCTCATAGTAAGTGTCATAATATAGGATCAGATTTACCTATAATAATGAATAACATTATACTGTACATGGGCAGGGAAGGACCTGATCTGATCCTAGATCAGTAACAACAGCAATAATCCTCATATCTACCTGAGGTGGTGATTGGAAAGGGTCTCCACCATGGCAATGGCCATGCGCTCTCCAACCACCAGTAGGAAGGTGACCACGATGTCATGGTAACCCTGGTAGTAGTGTAACGCAGGGTTCTTCTGTAGGACAACCAGGATGATGTCGATCAGCTGTTCCTGTAGTACCTGCCTCTCGTCCACACGCATGCCTGGGGAGAGGGAAAGAAAACATGGCTGTATCTCAATACCGACTGGGGAGAAGAAGAAAACGTGGCTGTATCTCAATACCGACTGGGGAGAAGAAGAAAACGTGGCTGTGTCTCAATACTGCTGGGGAGAGGGGAAGAAAACATGGCTGTATCTCAATACTTCAGAAAAAAATAGGTAGCAGCAAACTCTATCACTCTGATTCAATCCATATATTAACAACCAACGTCTAGGCAGCAAACTGCAATCACTAGAACTTCAGATACTTGTCTCAACCTCAGTGTCTCCATACCTGTCAACAGTTTGCTTTCATCTTTTAATTAACTTCAAGAACACTAGACACTGATACAAGCAGCCCATCTCTGGTAGACACAAGGACTGGATTTAAGTCTGTTTCCATCATATTGGTTTTAGTTTTATTAATCAAGTCTCCTTCAATCAGTGGTCATTGAAGAAAATGAAGAAATGAAGAAAAGGAAATAAGGAAATGCTTATGGAAGCCACTGAATAACAGTATTGAGATGCCCCCCCCAGTAAGGCCCTGAGTTAACTGACAAAGGGAGGAGACCATGAAGTATCAGCTGACCCCTGATCAGATCAAATGCACATACAGTGAGTGAGTAACTTCCATTCTATTTCATTCAATGGCAGCGAGTAAGTTACCTCTACTCTAATGTATTACATTCTATTGTATTCTATGTCAGGCACAGTGAGTGACTTACCTCTTGGGAAACGTTTCATGGACCTCCTGACATCAAGGAGCACCTGGTTGAAGTCCTTGTGGTTCTCTCGGATATCCTTGGCTGGAATCAAAACACAACTGCTTGGTGTCCACTCCCCTCCCAACCCTTGGTTTCAGTTGAACATACAATATTCATCAATGCTACTGCCAAAGGCCTTGAATGTTGACTGTGGGCTATTTACGTTCCTTTGTTGCACAGTTTTGAGGACTAAGGATGAGTCAACGTTGATAGAAGCCACCTGAAGTTAATAGTGGGCTACATTCATTTAACATACATCAACGGACTATAGACAGCTAGATGCATGCTGACACAATGCAATGTACAACTTGGCTCACATGGCTGTAGACTACTAAGGCGTCATAGGGATAGTTTCTACAGCCATGTCTCAGGGCAATGGCCAACTGCAATAATGGGCATCCATATTCCTCACATGCAAACATCTCACTCACTTGGTTTAGCAGGCAAGTTGTACACATTGACGCTGAGCAGCTTGGGCCAGACTTTCCTCCTGATCTCGTCTGTTAGAAGGCCTCCCTCGCTGACGGCCGCACTCCGCAGGGTCTCAATGTCCACAGGGTCACAGTTCAGGGCCTGGTGGATCACCACCAGCTTCAGCTTTTTCCACGACTCGTGCTCTGTTTGACAACAGAAAATATGAATTGAGATCATACATGTCATTCTGATAGCAATACGGTCTTGACTGTGGTCACGGTTTGCTTGGATGATAACCCCAGTATTTCTTGAGTACCACTGCAAGCAACAGCTCTCGTCTATGCTGGTATGTTGAAATCACTTTTTGTTAATCAACTCCTTCGACATAATGCTATTTAATTTCAATATGGAAGTTAAAAGTGCTTGCTTTTCACACTTAATACTATGTTACTAATATGAAATGTAGTGCATATAGTTAGCAATAGTAAACCACCAATCGATTGCAATCTTGCTTTGTTTCAACTGCATGGGCAACTTTACTGACAGTAACTACTTTCACTTATGCAGGTCGACATGTTTTGATAAAGAATGAGTGATTATGAATTCTAGAATGTGCATTTGTATTGCCATTAAGAATTATGGTTCATATGGGTCAATCCCATCCAGGCTCTGCTCTGGGTCAATCGATGGTCACGGTGCTTTGTTGTTCCACGTAGCATGTCTGGCAGCTGGCCAGACGAGAGTGGACTCATACAGAGCTAGTTACATGAGAAGCTATGAATCTATTCAAGTATCTACTGTACAACTATTCTCACCATGTACTATATGGGTAGATTATCTGCAATTTGGTAATGATTTAGTACTGATTGATTAAGTTTACCTCCATGTTGCTGTGCATTTCCATTCCCATTCACCCGGGCTCCTGTACCTTGCTGGTGTTTCCTTCCCTTTTTCATATCCTGTTCAAATTAATAGAGCATAAACAGTACATATGTTGTGCTATCGGCACTTGCAGAAATAAATCCACCTTTAAAATAGTTTATCTAACGACAGAAAACAACAATTAAAACGAATTCAGAGCATGAGCTGTCATTTGTCAAACAGCTGTTCCTGTCCATCGGCACTTCTCCCAGGAAATCAACCGAAGCTTTTATTTTGAGGAGGGATTTATATTTTTATGTTATCTGATTGGTGAAAAAGGATCTCGTTCTAAAAATCTACGCATCTTATTGGCTCATTCACTGTCAATTGTAAATATATTAAGGCGGGCTCAAGGCATTTGTAGTTTTATGTTCTCACCGATTTCATCGTCTGGTAAGCAAATTCGTGGCTGTGAGTGGACTTTGAGTAAAAACGCATGTTTATTAATAATATTTCACATATTTTATAGGGCTTTTTTATAATGACTTAATCGAAAAGTATTAAAACGGTGCGCCACTTGGCAGCACAAAAATAACTTCAACTCCCGAAGTCCTTGTCGGTTCACTTCAGGACGACAGGAGCGAGCCCCATAGAATCTCATACAAACTATCGCTCCTCCTCAATCAACCGAATGTTGACGTTTACAACAGGGACTACAGCCCGCTCCTCTACAGCTTGCTGACAACACGGGCTGGACTTTCCAGCCGAGACTTGAGGGAGAAACGTCTAGTGCAATTCCAGCAAGATAAGGTTGAATGTATCAAATTTAGGAAATGGGCGACAGAAACGACAGAGTCCCCATGATGACAGGCAGGACAAGAAGATCAACCATCGGCCCCACGCCAGCGGGGGGCAATTCGAAACATGCCAATGGCAGCAAGCAGAGCAGCGCATGGGAAAAAACGCCAAGCCATCCGAGCCACAGCAACGGGAAGGTGAAGAAGGAAAAACAGGTGCACGAGCCGGTCAGGACACCACAGGAGAGGAGCAAAATCTGCGAAAGACTCAGGTAAAGCAGGACACAGAAGCATAACCCACGGTAAAGCATAACACACGGCTTTTTGAGCTCACAGACACGTCTTCAATCCCTGATGTCTTCAGTTCTAGCTGCCTGTCACTGGTCTTTTGTTATGTTGTTATTTATGTTATGTATTGAAGGCCTTTGGTATTAACAATAGGTTCCTCATAATATGAGGCCAAAGACTAATCAGCCAGGTTCACTTACGCCATGTATGTTCTCTTTGCTTCGCTACGTGTTTGAGAGAAATCTAGGCCACATGTCTATAGGCTACATTTGCAGATAATCTAGCTATTCTGCAGTGAATTTAAATGTGCTACACCAGTGAGCTATGGCTGTACACCATTCAGTGATCCTCAATCTTGGTCCTGGCTGTATGACGCACAACAAAGTGTGTTGATTCAACTAATCATCAACTCCTTATTACTGGCTCCCCAGCTGCCATGTCCTCCAGGAGTCCCTGCTCAGCTCAGCCAGTGGATACAGTAACTATAGAGGCATCCTCAACTGGTGTGTGGTCATGCTGGTAAGTGCTAGCCTACCTTCTGTACATAGGAAATTGTACATTTAAATTGTCATCCACTTCTATGATTAAGGAAATATGGACATGTACACACCATATAAATATAATTATGAATCATTCTATTTCAACGGTACACACTCAAAAAAGTATCATAATTAAAAAATATATATATTTATTTTTTTCCGGGGGGGTTCTGATGTGATTTAATAAGGAGCATGCTGCACTTGATGCACCTTTTTTCTTCCAATTATTGATAAGCATGCGCCTATTAAGAAACTGACTGCTAGAACTGTTAAGGCCCTGTAGATTGATGAGGAATTGAAAAGCTGTATGGTTTGGTGGGACGATGCAAAAGGAGTTCACAGCTGATTGGCAAACTTACTGTAAATTGAGAAATTGTGACTAAACTGAACAAAAATAAGAAATTGTCTTATGAAGCCAAAATAATTGACAAAGTATGATGGGGGAAAAAAGTGTTGGAATACTTGAAATTAAATGATGGGCAGAAAGACAAATTCAACTCCATCTTTCATTGAATCAGATGGCTTATTCATAACAAAACCTTCTAGTGTTGCCAATTACTTTCTTTGGCAAACTAGACATAAAATGCCAACAACATATTAATGTAAAAAATACCTAATGAAAGAAAAGCATTATAATTTTGAATTTTATAAAGTTAGTGGAAAAGTTGTTCATCAATAATGAGAAACCACTTGGTATAGACAACTTAGATGAAAAGCTACTGAGAATAGTAGCGAAATAATATATTGCCTCATCTATAATTTTTTATTTGATTTATTATTAACAATGTCCTCAGACCTGGAGGGAAGCCAAAGTCATTCCACTACCCAAGAATGGTAAAGTCCACTTTACTGGCTCTAACAGCTGACCAATCAGCTTACAGCAAACTTCTGGGAAAAATTGTTTTTGACCAGATGCAATGCTATTTCTCTGTAAACAAATTAAAAACAGACTTTCAGCCTGCTTATAGAGAAGGGCACTCAACATGTACTGCGCTGACAAAAATGACTGATGATTGGTTGAAGTAATTTGATAATAACAAGATTGTGGAAGCTGTACTGTTAGATTTCATTATAGCCTTTGATATAATTGACCACAACTAGTTTAAAATAAAAAAAATAAAAAACTTCTTATGGCTTTTCAACCTCAGCTCTGAATCCACGATATGGCAATATTTCTAATAGAACACAGGGTTTTCTTTAAAACATGTAAATGTGTGGTGTACCGCAGGGCAGCTCTCTTGGCCCTCTACTCTTTTTTTCTATATTTACTAATGACCTGCAACTGGCATTAAGCAAAGCCAGTGTGTCTACTAGGGTTTCCGTTAGCAGGTAATAGCTGGCTTTTGTCCATTTAAAAAATATATATTTATTAAGAAAAGCTGATAAATAAAATTGCCACCGGCCAATTGTCCGGGAGAAGAAAAAATCCCATTGCTTTTTAACCTTTTCATTGATGGAAATGCATTTGACTGGTCATGCTTATCGGTCTGTAGGTTAATTTGCATAATTTAGTGGAATTAAATTGGCATGTGTGTACAGTACATTTGTTATGTATATTATTTATCACGTGTACAGATACAGAACCTTTAAGTGGAAAAACTGTCAGATAGCACGAGAGCTGCTGCTGCTGCAGCATCTGGTGGTGCTTTCAAGACAACTGGGAACTCTGAAAAATACGAGGTTAAATCATGAAGTCAGTGATCTTCTGGTCGGAAAGTCGGGGCCCTAGAAAGAGGCCAGAGTTCCTGAGTTGGAATTGCGAGTTGGATGACCGTTAAAAATGTGTTTATCCCCAGTCGGAGCTCGTGTTCTTTCCCCGCAGTAGTTTGGAACGTACTTAAGTCAGAGAGTTCCCAGTTGTTTTGAACGTGGCAACAGAAGGCAGGCTTCATCAGCGTATCACACCACTTTGCAAAGAGCTGGAGGCAGTATGTGTTTTGAAAACATACGTAATTGTTTGAAACCTGAATGTTTTAATACATATGATGAGGCATGTCATACCTTGCTTCAAAATAGCCTAATAGATCTCCCCTCTTTCTAAATTTCTAAACAATATTTTCAACTCTGACACATAAAACTGCTCACATGTTCAGTGCCCTTTTGAAAAGAGTGTTTTCCTGCTAATTGCATTATGGAACTAACATTCACATGTATCCTCCTGCTTTGTGTACATTGCTGCACTTATAATGTGAAGAGATAATAGTTAATCAACATTATAAAGTTAAACGTTCTGATCTGTTACATCAGACTCATTGCTTTTTAAGTTGTTTTTAATGTAGCCTAGGACTACTAGTTGTATGAACTTGGAATCTATAGTCCCACAACTGTCCCAGAGTGTTTGGAACAGGCTATTTCTTCCTCCACAAGCTGACCAATAGAATAGGTAGCCTAAACCTTTCTACTATAGTAGATTTACATAGGCTAGTGATTTTACTGTTCGTTACTCAGCTTGTTGGCTGAGGAAAAGTAAATGTGGACAGTTATTCTAACATCATTGCATCCTCGACTTGCATGTTCTGTTAATATGAATGACCATATTCTAAATGTGATTTCTGTCATTCTGAGCACCGTAGGTGGACGCCCTAATCAGGTTAATCATTCTGAGCACCGTGGGTGGACGCCCTAATCAGGTTAATCATTCTGAGCACCGTGGGTGGACGCCCTAAT
>NC_036870.1:28722155-28767251 GCF_002910315.2 Salvelinus sp. IW2-2015
TAAATACAGGTTAATCTGTCTGAGGTCCCTGTGGGTGACGCGCCTAATGGGGTTAATCATCTGTCTGAGCACCGTGGGTGGCACGCCCTAATGGGTTAATCATTTGACCGGGGTGGAACGCCCTAATCGGGTTAATCATTCTGAGCACCGTGGGTGTTGGGTATCTGGCCCGTAGGTAACCCTAGATGGTTAATATTCTGAGCACCGTGGGTGGACGCCCTAATACGTTTAATCATCTGTGAGCACCGTGGGTGGACGCCTAATAGGTTAATCATTCTGAGTATCCTCTGCAGCAGAGGTAACTCTGGGTCTTCCTTTCCTGTGGTGGTCCTCATTAGAGCCAGTTTCATCATAGCGCTTGATGGTTTTTGCGACTACACTTAAAGAAACTTTCAAAGTTCTTGAAATGTTGCGTATTGACTGACCTTCATGTCTTAAAGCTGTGATGGACTGTCATTTCTCTTTGCTTATTTGAGCTGTTCTTGCCATAATATGGACTTGGTATTTGACCTAATAGGGCTATCTTCTGTAATTGTGAAATTCCACAAATTAACTTTTAACAAGGCACACCTGTTAATTGAAATGCATTCCAGGTGACTATCTCATGAAGCTGGTTGAGAAAACGCCAAGAGTGTGCAAGGCTGTCATCCAGGCAAAGGCTGGCTACTTGAAGAATCTCAAATATAAAATATATTTTGATTTGTTTAACACTTTTTGGGTTACTACATGATTCCATATGTGTTATTTCATAGTTTTGATGTCTTTACTATTATATTACAATGTAGAAAATAGTAAAAATAAAGAAAAACCCTTGAATGAGCAGGTGTTCTAAAACGTTTGACCGGTAGTGTATATACAGTGTTCAATACAAGTATTGAATACACTGCCGATTTTGCAAATTAATTACTTAAAAATCATACAATGTGATTTTCTGGATTTTTGTTTTAGATTCCGTCTCTCACAGTTGAAGTGTACCTATAATAAAAATTACAGACCTCTACATGCTTTATAAGTAGGAAAACCTGCAAAATCGGCAGTGTATCAAATACTTGTTCTCCCCACTGTATATATATATTTTTTACTGTCACATACACCAGATAGGTTTCACCCAACCTCTGATGTGTGGATATTTATTTATTTATTTGTATTTATTTAACCTTTATTTAACTAGGCAAGTCAGTTATGAACAAATTCTTATTAACAATGACGGCCTACCAAAAGGCAAAAGGCCTTCTGTGGGGATGGGAGGTGGGATTAAAAATACAATTAAAATTAAAAATAAATTAAATATAAACACAGGACAAAACACACATCACGACGAGAGAGACAACACTACATAAAGCGATACCTAAGACAACAACAAAGCAAGGCAATAACTCATGACCTGACCCACCTACTGAGATGTGCCTTTTGTTTAGTAAATCAGATGATACTATGAGGTGCTAGGGAGGCTGGATTGGGTCTTCAACTCTTGTAACAAATCCACACCAAAAAAAACTAAGAATTACCTCAGCATAAATTCATGTAGCTGTGGATCAACTTGCTCCAGTATTGGCATTAGGTAGTTCAGTATGTGCTTGGTGCTGTCCATGGTAGGATCCATGAAATCCCTGCAGGAGCATGTGGCCATGATGGACACAGAGAAGGGAAGCCATCTTTGTTGTGTTAAAATGTTAAAACAAGGGGTATAATACGAGAACAGGGTCGCAATATTATTTGAAATCTTTCAAATACTTGACAAATAAAAATTAAATAATGTTGCATGCGTCGTAAAACAACAGACTAACAGTAAAAATCTGTGTTTGATTGAGCTTGCCTGGCGCAATGAAACCAATGGAATAGTCTGAAAATTGCCACGCCCACCCATCTGGCACTACAGTCAGGCTCAAGCAAAATCTCACAGTTGTTGAAAGATTTCAAATACTATTTCAACTCAGGCCTGGGCCGTTATTTATTCATAAAGTGTCTCATAGTAAGTGTCATAATATAGGATCAGATTTACCTATAATAATGAATAACATTATACTGTACATGGGCAGGGAAGGACCTGATCTGATCCTAGATCAGTAACAACAGCAATAATCCTCATATCTACCTGAGGTGGTGATTGGAAAGGGTCTCCACCATGGCAATGGCCATGCGCTCTCCAACCACCAGTAGGAAGGTGACCACGATGTCATGGTAACCCTGGTAGTAGTGTAACGCAGGGTTCTTCTGTAGGACAACCAGGATGATGTCGATCAGCTGTTCCTGTAGTACCTGCCTCTCGTCCACACGCATGCCTGGGGAGAGGGAAAGAAAACATGGCTGTATCTCAATACCGACTGGGGAGAAGAAGAAAACGTGGCTGTATCTCAATACCGACTGGGGAGAAGAAGAAAACGTGGCTGTGTCTCAATACTGCTGGGGAGAGGGGAAGAAAACATGGCTGTATCTCAATACTTCAGAAAAAAATAGGTAGCAGCAAACTCTATCACTCTGATTCAATCCATATATTAACAACCAACGTCTAGGCAGCAAACTGCAATCACTAGAACTTCAGATACTTGTCTCAACCTCAGTGTCTCCATACCTGTCAACAGTTTGCTTTCATCTTTTAATTAACTTCAAGAACACTAGACACTGATACAAGCAGCCCATCTCTGGTAGACACAAGGACTGGATTTAAGTCTGTTTCCATCATATTGGTTTTAGTTTTATTAATCAAGTCTCCTTCAATCAGTGGTCATTGAAGAAAATGAAGAAATGAAGAAAAGGAAATAAGGAAATGCTTATGGAAGCCACTGAATAACAGTATTGAGATGCCCCCCCCAGTAAGGCCCTGAGTTAACTGACAAAGGGAGGAGACCATGAAGTATCAGCTGACCCCTGATCAGATCAAATGCACATACAGTGAGTGAGTAACTTCCATTCTATTTCATTCAATGGCAGCGAGTAAGTTACCTCTACTCTAATGTATTACATTCTATTGTATTCTATGTCAGGCACAGTGAGTGACTTACCTCTTGGGAAACGTTTCATGGACCTCCTGACATCAAGGAGCACCTGGTTGAAGTCCTTGTGGTTCTCTCGGATATCCTTGGCTGGAATCAAAACACAACTGCTTGGTGTCCACTCCCCTCCCAACCCTTGGTTTCAGTTGAACATACAATATTCATCAATGCTACTGCCAAAGGCCTTGAATGTTGACTGTGGGCTATTTACGTTCCTTTGTTGCACAGTTTTGAGGACTAAGGATGAGTCAACGTTGATAGAAGCCACCTGAAGTTAATAGTGGGCTACATTCATTTAACATACATCAACGGACTATAGACAGCTAGATGCATGCTGACACAATGCAATGTACAACTTGGCTCACATGGCTGTAGACTACTAAGGCGTCATAGGGATAGTTTCTACAGCCATGTCTCAGGGCAATGGCCAACTGCAATAATGGGCATCCATATTCCTCACATGCAAACATCTCACTCACTTGGTTTAGCAGGCAAGTTGTACACATTGACGCTGAGCAGCTTGGGCCAGACTTTCCTCCTGATCTCGTCTGTTAGAAGGCCTCCCTCGCTGACGGCCGCACTCCGCAGGGTCTCAATGTCCACAGGGTCACAGTTCAGGGCCTGGTGGATCACCACCAGCTTCAGCTTTTTCCACGACTCGTGCTCTGTTTGACAACAGAAAATATGAATTGAGATCATACATGTCATTCTGATAGCAATACGGTCTTGACTGTGGTCACGGTTTGCTTGGATGATAACCCCAGTATTTCTTGAGTACCACTGCAAGCAACAGCTCTCGTCTATGCTGGTATGTTGAAATCACTTTTTGTTAATCAACTCCTTCGACATAATGCTATTTAATTTCAATATGGAAGTTAAAAGTGCTTGCTTTTCACACTTAATACTATGTTACTAATATGAAATGTAGTGCATATAGTTAGCAATAGTAAACCACCAATCGATTGCAATCTTGCTTTGTTTCAACTGCATGGGCAACTTTACTGACAGTAACTACTTTCACTTATGCAGGTCGACATGTTTTGATAAAGAATGAGTGATTATGAATTCTAGAATGTGCATTTGTATTGCCATTAAGAATTATGGTTCATATGGGTCAATCCCATCCAGGCTCTGCTCTGGGTCAATCGATGGTCACGGTGCTTTGTTGTTCCACGTAGCATGTCTGGCAGCTGGCCAGACGAGAGTGGACTCATACAGAGCTAGTTACATGAGAAGCTATGAATCTATTCAAGTATCTACTGTACAACTATTCTCACCATGTACTATATGGGTAGATTATCTGCAATTTGGTAATGATTTAGTACTGATTGATTAAGTTTACCTCCATGTTGCTGTGCATTTCCATTCCCATTCACCCGGGCTCCTGTACCTTGCTGGTGTTTCCTTCCCTTTTTCATATCCTGTTCAAATTAATAGAGCATAAACAGTACATATGTTGTGCTATCGGCACTTGCAGAAATAAATCCACCTTTAAAATAGTTTATCTAACGACAGAAAACAACAATTAAAACGAATTCAGAGCATGAGCTGTCATTTGTCAAACAGCTGTTCCTGTCCATCGGCACTTCTCCCAGGAAATCAACCGAAGCTTTTATTTTGAGGAGGGATTTATATTTTTATGTTATCTGATTGGTGAAAAAGGATCTCGTTCTAAAAATCTACGCATCTTATTGGCTCATTCACTGTCAATTGTAAATATATTAAGGCGGGCTCAAGGCATTTGTAGTTTTATGTTCTCACCGATTTCATCGTCTGGTAAGCAAATTCGTGGCTGTGAGTGGACTTTGAGTAAAAACGCATGTTTATTAATAATATTTCACATATTTTATAGGGCTTTTTTATAATGACTTAATCGAAAAGTATTAAAACGGTGCGCCACTTGGCAGCACAAAAATAACTTCAACTCCCGAAGTCCTTGTCGGTTCACTTCAGGACGACAGGAGCGAGCCCCATAGAATCTCATACAAACTATCGCTCCTCCTCAATCAACCGAATGTTGACGTTTACAACAGGGACTACAGCCCGCTCCTCTACAGCTTGCTGACAACACGGGCTGGACTTTCCAGCCGAGACTTGAGGGAGAAACGTCTAGTGCAATTCCAGCAAGATAAGGTTGAATGTATCAAATTTAGGAAATGGGCGACAGAAACGACAGAGTCCCCATGATGACAGGCAGGACAAGAAGATCAACCATCGGCCCCACGCCAGCGGGGGGCAATTCGAAACATGCCAATGGCAGCAAGCAGAGCAGCGCATGGGAAAAAACGCCAAGCCATCCGAGCCACAGCAACGGGAAGGTGAAGAAGGAAAAACAGGTGCACGAGCCGGTCAGGACACCACAGGAGAGGAGCAAAATCTGCGAAAGACTCAGGTAAAGCAGGACACAGAAGCATAACCCACGGTAAAGCATAACACACGGCTTTTTGAGCTCACAGACACGTCTTCAATCCCTGATGTCTTCAGTTCTAGCTGCCTGTCACTGGTCTTTTGTTATGTTGTTATTTATGTTATGTATTGAAGGCCTTTGGTATTAACAATAGGTTCCTCATAATATGAGGCCAAAGACTAATCAGCCAGGTTCACTTACGCCATGTATGTTCTCTTTGCTTCGCTACGTGTTTGAGAGAAATCTAGGCCACATGTCTATAGGCTACATTTGCAGATAATCTAGCTATTCTGCAGTGAATTTAAATGTGCTACACCAGTGAGCTATGGCTGTACACCATTCAGTGATCCTCAATCTTGGTCCTGGCTGTATGACGCACAACAAAGTGTGTTGATTCAACTAATCATCAACTCCTTATTACTGGCTCCCCAGCTGCCATGTCCTCCAGGAGTCCCTGCTCAGCTCAGCCAGTGGATACAGTAACTATAGAGGCATCCTCAACTGGTGTGTGGTCATGCTGGTAAGTGCTAGCCTACCTTCTGTACATAGGAAATTGTACATTTAAATTGTCATCCACTTCTATGATTAAGGAAATATGGACATGTACACACCATATAAATATAATTATGAATCATTCTATTTCAACGGTACACACTCAAAAAAGTATCATAATTAAAAAATATATATATTTATTTTTTTCCGGGGGGGTTCTGATGTGATTTAATAAGGAGCATGCTGCACTTGATGCACCTTTTTTCTTCCAATTATTGATAAGCATGCGCCTATTAAGAAACTGACTGCTAGAACTGTTAAGGCCCTGTAGATTGATGAGGAATTGAAAAGCTGTATGGTTTGGTGGGACGATGCAAAAGGAGTTCACAGCTGATTGGCAAACTTACTGTAAATTGAGAAATTGTGACTAAACTGAACAAAAATAAGAAATTGTCTTATGAAGCCAAAATAATTGACAAAGTATGATGGGGGAAAAAAGTGTTGGAATACTTGAAATTAAATGATGGGCAGAAAGACAAATTCAACTCCATCTTTCATTGAATCAGATGGCTTATTCATAACAAAACCTTCTAGTGTTGCCAATTACTTTCTTTGGCAAACTAGACATAAAATGCCAACAACATATTAATGTAAAAAATACCTAATGAAAGAAAAGCATTATAATTTTGAATTTTATAAAGTTAGTGGAAAAGTTGTTCATCAATAATGAGAAACCACTTGGTATAGACAACTTAGATGAAAAGCTACTGAGAATAGTAGCGAAATAATATATTGCCTCATCTATAATTTTTTATTTGATTTATTATTAACAATGTCCTCAGACCTGGAGGGAAGCCAAAGTCATTCCACTACCCAAGAATGGTAAAGTCCACTTTACTGGCTCTAACAGCTGACCAATCAGCTTACAGCAAACTTCTGGGAAAAATTGTTTTTGACCAGATGCAATGCTATTTCTCTGTAAACAAATTAAAAACAGACTTTCAGCCTGCTTATAGAGAAGGGCACTCAACATGTACTGCGCTGACAAAAATGACTGATGATTGGTTGAAGTAATTTGATAATAACAAGATTGTGGAAGCTGTACTGTTAGATTTCATTATAGCCTTTGATATAATTGACCACAACTAGTTTAAAATAAAAAAAATAAAAAACTTCTTATGGCTTTTCAACCTCAGCTCTGAATCCACGATATGGCAATATTTCTAATAGAACACAGGGTTTTCTTTAAAACATGTAAATGTGTGGTGTACCGCAGGGCAGCTCTCTTGGCCCTCTACTCTTTTTTTCTATATTTACTAATGACCTGCAACTGGCATTAAGCAAAGCCAGTGTGTCTACTAGGGTTTCCGTTAGCAGGTAATAGCTGGCTTTTGTCCATTTAAAAAATATATATTTATTAAGAAAAGCTGATAAATAAAATTGCCACCGGCCAATTGTCCGGGAGAAGAAAAAATCCCATTGCTTTTTAACCTTTTCATTGATGGAAATGCATTTGACTGGTCATGCTTATCGGTCTGTAGGTTAATTTGCATAATTTAGTGGAATTAAATTGGCATGTGTGTACAGTACATTTGTTATGTATATTATTTATCACGTGTACAGATACAGAACCTTTAAGTGGAAAAACTGTCAGATAGCACGAGAGCTGCTGCTGCTGCAGCATCTGGTGGTGCTTTCAAGACAACTGGGAACTCTGAAAAATACGAGGTTAAATCATGAAGTCAGTGATCTTCTGGTCGGAAAGTCGGGGCCCTAGAAAGAGGCCAGAGTTCCTGAGTTGGAATTGCGAGTTGGATGACCGTTAAAAATGTGTTTATCCCCAGTCGGAGCTCGTGTTCTTTCCCCGCAGTAGTTTGGAACGTACTTAAGTCAGAGAGTTCCCAGTTGTTTTGAACGTGGCAACAGAAGGCAGGCTTCATCAGCGTATCACACCACTTTGCAAAGAGCTGGAGGCAGTATGTGTTTTGAAAACATACGTAATTGTTTGAAACCTGAATGTTTTAATACATATGATGAGGCATGTCATACCTTGCTTCAAAATAGCCTAATAGATCTCCCCTCTTTCTAAATTTCTAAACAATATTTTCAACTCTGACACATAAAACTGCTCACATGTTCAGTGCCCTTTTGAAAAGAGTGTTTTCCTGCTAATTGCATTATGGAACTAACATTCACATGTATCCTCCTGCTTTGTGTACATTGCTGCACTTATAATGTGAAGAGATAATAGTTAATCAACATTATAAAGTTAAACGTTCTGATCTGTTACATCAGACTCATTGCTTTTTAAGTTGTTTTTAATGTAGCCTAGGACTACTAGTTGTATGAACTTGGAATCTATAGTCCCACAACTGTCCCAGAGTGTTTGGAACAGGCTATTTCTTCCTCCACAAGCTGACCAATAGAATAGGTAGCCTAAACCTTTCTACTATAGTAGATTTACATAGGCTAGTGATTTTACTGTTCGTTACTCAGCTTGTTGGCTGAGGAAAAGTAAATGTGGACAGTTATTCTAACATCATTGCATCCTCGACTTGCATGTTCTGTTAATATGAATGACCATATTCTAAATGTGATTTCTGTCATTCTGAGCACCGTAGGTGGACGCCCTAATCAGGTTAATCATTCTGAGCACCGTGGGTGGACGCCCTAATCAGGTTAATCATTCTGAGCACCGTGGGTGGACGCCCTAATCCGGTTACACACCCAATGCATATGGGTCTGGTAAACTAAAAGGTTGCCGGTCAAATGTCCGGCGCAACATTTTCCGTAACGGAAACCCTGGTGTCTACGTATGCTTAGGATTCAACCCTATACGTGTCAGCAACCACTGCAGCCCTAAACAAAGAGTTGCAGTCAGTTTTAGAATGGGTGGCCAGTAATAAACTTGTCCTGAACATCTCTAAAACTAAGCATTGCATATGGTACAAATCATTCCCTAAGTTCTAGACCTCAGCTGAATCTGGTAATGAATGGTGTGGCAGTTGTACAAATTGACGAGACTAAATTACTTGGTGTTAACTTGGATTGTAAACTGTCATGGTCAAAACCTATTGATTCAATGGTTGTAAAGATGGGGAGGGATCTGTCTGTGATAAAGAGATGCACTTCGATCCTCTTCACTGTAATTGGAGGGATAATATCAATACTATGCATGCCAGACTTTCCTTGCTAAAAGTAGAGGAGAGACTGACTGCATCACTTATTTTTATAAGCAACATTAATGTGTTAAATTCAAAATTGTTTACATAGTCAACTTACATACAGCGCTGACACACACCAGCGGTCTTTTCACAGTTCCCAAATCCAGTACTAAAAAATCCAGGACAAATTCAAGAAAACGTGCAGTATTATATAGAGCCATGATTGCATGGAACTCACTTCCAGCTCAGATTTTGCAGATGAACAGCAAACCTGGTTTTAAAAAACAGATAAAAACAACACCTCACAGCACAACGCCTCTCCTCTATTTGACATAGATATTTTTTGTGTATGTACTGATATGTAGACTGTGTGGGATTGTTTTTAAATGTATGGGGTTCTGTCCTTGACTTGCTTTTGTCTATTAATGTTCATTATTATGACATGTTCTGTGTGGACCTCAGGAAGAGTAGCACCTGCTTTCCCAACAGCCAATGGGAACCAAATAAACTACCAAATCTAGGCCTGGGATTGTGCCCCTGTTTTGCCACTGAAATCGTCTAGACCTATTTATGCTTAAACCGCTTTCACAGAATAATCACCTGATCTAAAAGGTGTTTTGAAGACAGACATTCAGAAGTAGGCCACTGCTACATTTTCATAAAGCAGGCTGTGCAGAAGCCTCTGGTTGCTCTGTGAACCACCATCACTCCGTTAGTCTGGTCTTTGATCTATTTCAGCTGGAAGCCAGTTGCTGTAGGAGAGGTGCCCTGAGGTTAGAGCCACAGAGATAATACAGTGATGCTGCTGGCAACTGAGCGGCTATATTGGAGCTATTAAAATCAATCTGCATGGACCCATATTGTCTTTTTTAGACTCTGGAACTCAGACTGGAATTATTTGAGTACTGTGTTGAATACTCTTCTGTCAATCAGGGTATTCATTGGCTCTGTGCAGACTCAACTCTGAAGAGCTTTGAGGATGGATGGTTGATTATCTGTCTCTCAGTAGGCCTACATTTCTTCTTTCCTGCCAATAGCTGCAGTTGTTTTGATACCTAGCTGAGATAGGCAGACGATCTCAGCTTCTCTTGTGCTGTCGTCTACACATTGAGAATCATGCATACAGTAGCTAACCATTGTAGCTCAATGGTGTGGTAATGTATTTTCAGTGCTGTCTCTCAATAGCAATGGTAAACATTATTTTATCCACGCTACGCCTGTGCACGGCAAACATTAAAATGATGATCAGTTTGATAAGAGAATAAGGAACTCGTCCCTTGCCACCTCATATTTTATTATGAGAGAGAAGTGTTATATGAGCTATGAAGAGACTTGGGGACTTCGGACGAGAGCCGATGCTTCTTGGCCATGTGTTATACAGCTTGCCTCATTCAACTCTCTCACCCACTCACTCACTTCTAGATCACTTTCTTGTCCTTATATCAACTAACTAAAACTTTACATTGTAACAGAAAAGACAGTCACCTCTCTTGACACTGGCAGATAGACTCTGTGGTGGGTATTTAACACTAACACGTTGAGAGGAGCCTGACAGGAGTTCTTACTCTAATCTCTCTACAATGTGTCACTTCACATATTTTGACTCCTTGTACTACTCCACCTGCTTCATGTAGCCTACTGGCGGACAGAGGTCAAACAACACAGCCAAGCAAGTTTTCTGACATAGGTCCATTAGACAAACCAGAGGTCCATTTTAGTTAGGTTTAATGCGGTTTCTGATGTTTTTGATCAGTCAAGTTTGCACTGTTTAGATAAGCAAGGTGCAACCTATTTACACAGTGCAAACACGGTCTGCCTGGTATGCTATGCTGCTGGCATTGTTACAGTAATGGAGTGGGCAATGGGCATTAGCTGTCAGTTGACTTTGCTGGGGAGGCCAGAGCACTCATGACTCCCTTCAAGCGTTTGATTTGTCAGATGATGTGTTACAGTTAATTCTGTCCCCAAGGGGAAGGTCAAGTGAGGACACAGTCTGAGGTGAGCATTTATTTCTTCCTTTTGAGGATAACCATTTTCCTGTTCTCCTTCAAAAGTGTGACTGGAAGTTCAAGGGTATTTTATCGTTTTTCCGGCAGAACATCGAATTTCTAACTTGCACGGACAGAGGGGAGGATTTCTTAAATGATAATTACTGAAATGAATACGGACAGAATCCCATGTCTTCTAGCTAAAAATAAACACCCATTTATTTCTGTTTGAAGAGAGACCGCTGGAAAAGCTTCCCGTCGTCTTCAAAGCATCTGAGCGAGAAGTCTAATTTCCAAAGCCGGTATTAATCTGTCTTTGAAACATGATCGCTATGCCATTCCCAAGAAATCATCCCTATATTCTTTGTACCCGGTAATGAATAATTATGAAATTCAAGTGGAAAATTGCTGGCAAGAGGGGATATGTGTGCTAGAAAACAGATCTAACAGCGAGGAATGTCCATAGAAATAGAATTAATTTGAATGTGTTTCTATGGGCATGACGTCCACGGTCCTTTTTGCAACAATCCTTTACAGATGGCTTACCACATCGTCTTACGTCAGATTCCGCCTGACAAGCGCTGTGTAGTAGTGATGCCATCTGACGTAAGAAAATGGGCTCATCAAGGATATTATTCTGTCACAATGAAGCCCAGCTAGTTAGAAAGGGCTTGTTCCTCTGCATGTGCTGCTTAATGTAGGCCTAACCAGGTTTCTCTTTCTATTAAAGGGCTCCTGGCCTAGCCTCCATCTATCCACTGTATGTAGGCTGTGTCAATAAACCATCAATATTGCAGTTTCCATATTTAACAGGTCATGTACACTATATATACAAAAATATGTGGACACCTCTTCAAATTTGTGGATTTGGCTATTTCAGCCACACCCACTGCTGACAGATGTATAAAAACTAAATTGAGCACACAGCTATGCAATCTCCGTAGATAAACATTGGCAGGAGATTGACCTTACTGAAGTGCTCTAACTTTCAATGTGGCACCATCATAGGATGCCACCTTTCCAACAAGTCAGTTCATCACATTTCTGTCCTGTTAAAGCTGCCCTGGTCAATTTGGAAGTGCTGTTATTGTGAAGTGGAAACGTCTAGGAGCAACAACGGCTCAGCCGTGAAGTGGTAGGCCACACAAGCGCACGGAACGGGACCGCAGAGTGCTGAAGTGTGTAGCGCGTAAAAGTTGTCTGTCCTCGGTTGCAACACTCACTACCGAGTTCCAACCTGCATCTGGAAGCAACATCAGCACAAGAACTGTTCGTCGGGAGCTTCATGAAATGGGTTTCCATGGCCGAGCAGCCGCACACAAGCCTAAGATCAGCATGCGCAATGCCAAGCGTTGGCTGGAGTGGTGTAAGGCTCACCACCATTGGACATTGGCGCAGTGGAAACGCGTTCTCTGAAGTGATGAATCACGCTTCACCATCTGGCAATCCGATGGACGAATCTGTGTTTGTCGGATGCGAGGAGAACACTACCTGCCCCAATGCATATTGCCAACTGTAAAGTTTGGTGGATGAAGAGTGATCTGTGGCTGTTTTTCATGTTTCGGGCTTGGCCCCAGTGAGGCGAAATCTTAACGCTACAGCATACAATGACACACTCCATGATTCTGTTCTTCTGACTTTGTGGCAACATTTTGGGGGAAGGCCCTTTTTTTCTGTTTCAGCATGACAATGCCCCCATGCACAAAGCGAGGTCCATACAGAAATGGTTCGTTGAGATCGGTGTGGAAGAACTTGACCGGTCTGCACAGAGCCCTGATCTCAACCCCATCGGATAACTGTGGGATTAATTGGAACGCTGACTGCGAGCCAGGCCAAATCCATCAGTGCCCGACCTCACTAATGCTCTTGTGGCTGAATGAAAGCAAGTCCCCACAGCAATGTCCCAACATTTTAGTGGAAAGCCTTGCCAGAGGAGTGGAGGCTGTTATAGTAGCAAAGGGGGGACCAACCCATGACATGTTTGACAAGCAGGTGTCCACATACATTTGGTAGTGTATGTTAGGTTAGGTAGCTAAAGGCTACATGCATAATTGATGCTTAGCTACACTAAATGTATGTGGGCACCTGCTCGTCGAACATCTCATTCCAAAATCATGAGCATTAATATGGAGCATTGCTGCGGGGACTTGCTTCCAGAGTATGTGAGCGGAGTTGAGTGGTCGCAAATCCCGTTCATCGCTCATGGAGCGGTATGCACTCACAGGAAGAAAAAACTGCCACTCCAAATTCGCTCCACTCCACAATTTCGCTGCCACTCCACAATTTAACCAACACCCATCTATTTTTGTGGCTACCTGGACCAACCATTTCGTTTTGAAGTATTGAAACCAAACCATATGATTTGAATGAACAAAGATGAATGTAAGAAGCTCACCATTTTAAATAGGCTACATGTCATATTAAACAGCATAGAAACACTCTAAATAGGTCAGGAGCCAGACAGTCTAAGAAGGCTATATTATTTCAAGGCTATAGCCTACAAAGAAACACATTGTGAGTGTGACACACTAGGATGGTAGGCAGTCAGGGACATTAGACCCTCAGCATTTAAACAACATTTCTTTGTATTAAATCATTTTATAGCCTTTAAATTCATTTTTGTCTGTGGCTTCAGGCTCATGCGACGGTGCCTGGAGAGCAGGCCAGCAGCAGAGAATATCCTCTCCGTTCTTGCAGAGCCACTGGGGATGCTAAACACCCTTTTGGCCAGGCTGGGCAGAGATTTTATATATATGTTTTTTCTACTCTCTGAACGGGTCTCTTGGGGTCTGTTTTTTTTTTTTTCACTGGCCTTTTCGGAACGGGTCTTACTATCCTCGAGTCCATTCGGAACGGGTCTTACTATCCTCGAGTCCATTCGGAACGGGTCTCCTTTAAATATTAATAAGTTATGCATATTGGGTCGGGTGGGAAAGCGATGGGTCCATTTGGGAATGGGTCAAACGTATTAGACCTGTGAAGACCTCGTGTGGGTTGGTCCCCGGGGTTATCTTTTGCCTGACTAGATTGTTGTTATCAGCCTTCATAGAATGGAGATTTATTAAGTATGGCTCATATCAACATGGGCCAGTAGACTTTGACCTGTCAAAATTAAGATAGGATTCTATCTCTGGTCCAGACTGGTGTGCGTTCCTCTAACTACTAAACTAACACCCTGGAACAGAAATGACTACTGATCAATGTCTTTTCCTTCATACGATTTTTGTTTGTCTGAATTTTGTCAATACAATAGAGAAGTTAGACATGCTCCGGAACTTTGGTGACTACTAAGTATTTGTTTAAACCTGTTTTGGGCTGGATGTGTCAATGTGTAGTTCATACATGCAGAATTACTGTCTTACCTCAATTAACCATGAAATCCCTAGTAGGGGAAAATGGTGCAGCACAGCTTCCAGAAAACCAGTTGCATTCTACATTTCCCCCCCACGTGGGCCAGCACCCTAGCAATTTGAGTTTAACCAATGAGCTTTAGCCCCACGCCATATGAGTCACAGAGCGAGAGCAATGACGTGGTGCACATATCTGCACATAATGTGATGTAGTATGCCATTTTTAGGGACCACTTTTGGCTCATGAGTGCTACTTTCATAACTACTGGCTAAAAAGTATACAAAAGTACTGGAGAATCCCTTTAATAAGAATGGCATAGCCTAAGCCTAGGCTATCACAGTGTACCTTTGATGTGGACACTCCCATATGATTTCCAATTGATAAAGCACATTAGCGCTGTCTCCAACAAAAAATATTGGTCGACCAAGAGTAGTCTCTTCTTTCAAACAATCAATTGGTCAAAATGTTTAAACATGTATTTTTCCATATAGACACATTCTATGTTTGAATAAAATCAACTATATGTAGGCTACTGTGCTTGTCTGATGCTTGAAGCACAGCGATTAAAAAATAAATAATAATAATATTATTATTATTATTTATTTTTTAAAAGACAAATTACTAAAGAGGAGCCTAACCAGAAGACCAAATCCTGACCCTCCTCCACCTGCTGCTGGCCTTTTGCAGATTCTACCTTTTTTTTAAGCTCCTGAAGTTCCCGGGTAATATGCTACACCAGCGGTTGGCAACCTTTTTCATTTGGCATGCCAAGTTATCGTACCATTTCTAGTGATCTGTGTGCCAGTTATGATTTTCATTTGCACATTTTACAGACTTTGTTTACTTATTGTTTGAGGCAAAGAAAAAATGACTTTGAGAAGCTCCACGGTGATGGTGAGTTAAGACAATCAGAAATAGTATCAGATCCCCAAATGGACACATTTTATAGGCCTACATTTGCGCACAGGCCAGGTATGCGGCAGGGTCTGCAGACAATCACAGATTACAAAGGGAAAACCAGCCACGTCGCGGACACGTCATGCTCCCAGACAAGCTAAATACGTTCTCCGTGGCCGACATGAGTAAGACATTTAACCGTGTTAACCATCGCAAGGATGTCTGCTCAGACGGCATCCCTAGCCGCGTCCTCAGAGCATGCGCAGACCAGCTGGCTGGAGTGTGTACGGACATTCAATCTCTCACTTTCCCAGTCTGCTGTCCCCACTTGCTTCAATATGTCCACCATTGTTCCTGTTCCCAAGAAAGCAAAGGTAACTGAACTAAATGACTATCGCACCGTAGCACTCACTTCTGTCATCATGAAGTGCTTTGAGAGGCTAGTTTAGGATCATGTCACCCGAGACATTTTAATTTGCTTACCGCTCCAATATATCCACTTACGGTGTATTCGCCATCGCACTGCACTGTCCTATCCCATCTGGACGAGGAATACCTACATCAGAATACTGTTAATTGACTATAGCTCAGCCTTCAACACCATAGTACCCTCCAAGCTCATCATTAAGCTTGAGGCCCTGGGTCTGAACCCCGCCCCATGCAACTGGGTCCTGGACTTCCTGACGGGCCGCCCCCCAGGTGGCGAAGATAGGAAACAACATCTCCACTCCGCTGATCCTCAACACTGGGGCTCCACAAGGGTGCGTTCTGAGCCCTCTCCTGTACTCCCTGTTCACCCAAGACTGCGTGGCCATGCACACCTCCAACTCAATCATCAAGTTTGCAGACGACACAACAGTAGGAGGCCTGATTACCAACAATGAGACAGCCTACAGGGAGGAGGTGTGGTGCCAGGAAAATAACCTGTCCCTCAACGTCAACAAAACGAAGGAGCTGATCGTGGACTTCAGGAAACAGCAGAGGGAGCACGCCCCTATCCACATCGACGGGACCGCAGTGGAGAAGGTGGAAAGTTTCAAGTTCGCCTGCGTACACATCATTGACAATCTGAAATGGTCCACCAACACAGACCGTGTGGTGAAGGAGGCTGAAGAAATTTGGCTTGGCCCCTAAAACCCTCAAACTTTTACAGATGCACAATTGAGAGCATCCTGTCGGGCTGTATCACCGCCTGGTATGGCAACTGCACAGTCTGCATTACCGGAGGCAAACTACCTGCCCTCCAGGACACCTACAGCACCCTATGTCACAGGAAGGCCAAAAAAGATCATCAAGGAGAGCAACCACCCAAGCCACGGCCTGTTCACCCCACTATCATCCAGAAGGCGAGGTCAGTACAGGTGCATCAAAGCTGGGGACCAAGAGACTGAAAAACAGCTTCTATCTCAAGGCCATCGGACTGTTAAATAGCCATCACTAGGCGGCTTCCACCCGGTTACGTAACCCTGCACCTTAGAGGCTGCTGCCCTATGTACATAGACATGGAATCACTGGTCTTTAATAATGTTTACATACCGCTTTACTCATCTTATATGTATTTAGTCAATGCCACTCCGACATTGCTCGTCCTAATATTTATATATTTCTTAATTTCCCTCTTTTACTTTTAGATTTGTGTATTGTTGTGAATTGTTAGATACTACTGCGCTGTTGGAGCTAGGAACACAAGCATTTCGAATACATCTGCTAAATAAGTGTATGTGACCAATAACATGTGATTTGATTTGAGGTAGGCCTAGTCTATACGTAATCAAGTGTGTTTGTGTCCCTTCTCAAGATTGACAGGAGCGCTCCAAACAAAAAAAGACAATTCATAAATTGACAACTCGCAAATGGAATTTAAGTAAACTTTTTCTCAAGTGTAGCCTAGGTTATGTGTTCTGCAAACATGTCCACTCCTCAATGACAATGGTAAGAGTGTAATAATATATTGAATGCATTCAAATCATTTTCCATAACCAAACAAACATTGTAGATTAGAAATTATGGTAAATATACGACTGGTGTGTCATCCCAGCAGACCGCAATGGATTAGTCCACTTCGACAGGTGCCAAATATATATATTTGCCATTGATCGACGAAAAAAAATCTTGGTCTACCAACAGCCTGTTAACTGAACAATCGACCAGTCGACTAAATGGTGTCAGCCCTAAAGCACATTTTATATTTTAATCATTTAACAAACACTTTTATCCAGACAGACTTACAGGAGCAATTAGGGTTAAGTGCCTTGCTCAAGGGCACATTTTGATTACTGGCCCAACGCTCTTAAGCGCTAGGCTACCTGCCACACACTGATTACAAAATGTCTTCTATTGCAGGTCTTGAGCAATGCACGCCTTTTCCTGGAGAATCTTCTAAAGTAAGTATGTGCAGCTATAGGCACCCCAAATACCTATTAGTCTAGGCGACGTTAAACTTCTATATCATCATTTGTTGATCACTGAGATCCTAACTGTATCTCCCATCACGACTGCAGATCCGTTAATTTTGACCACAGCTTCTGTAGTAAGCTTCTCATAACTAACTCATTGTGAACAAAAATATCCATCCATGTGATTTTTTTTTTTTTTGTCTCTTTCCCTCCTCTCTCTGATAGATATGGGATATTGGTGGACCCCATCCAAGTTGTTTCACTGTTCTTAAAAGACCCATATAGCTGGCCTGCACCATGCCTTGTCATTGGTATATAGCTTAAATTCGTTTCCTCTTTGGCATGCTAACTGTATTATTGTGGTGGTTGTACATCTTCCAAAATCTATTTATTTGAATATCTCATTGTCTGGCTTTTGTTGCTTAGCAACCTGAGTCTATACCTGTTTAAAATACCATCAAGTGTTTTTCCACCAAGTGTGGGAAAATGTACTCATTTTGGAACAACATTGTAGCAATATTATACGGCTGTCTTTTGTTGAGTACCAGAGTCTGTGTTTTTATTTTCTCTCTCTTGCAGTCTCCAACGTGTTCGTAATGGCAGCTTTGTACACGGAGCGGAGGCTATCCATGGTGAGTGTCGTGCCATAATGTCTGGGACTAATGTGAACGATGCACTGTGAAATCTTACTAATCTCTCTGTTGCTCGTGAACACAAACATTTCAGACCTCTGTTAGCTGGAAATGGAGGGGGGCAGCATTTTCCTCTAATCAAAACCAATGTGGCTCCTCTAGCGAGTTGACAACAAGGGCTGTTCTTTGTGTCTTTGGAAGGTCACTTGTTTTTTTTTAGATAAGGATTCTATTGTATTTCACCCCCATAATATTTATGAAATAGGTCAGTGAAAGACTGACAGGAAAGGTGGGAGGAGAGGGGAAAGGATGTACTAGAAAGAGTGGGCTGGATTCGAACCCACAGCCTCACTGGTACCCACACTCTTACTGGTACATGTATTCTGGAGGCAGCCGTTTTAGACCACCCCAGTCACACAGAGATCCCAAACATTTTTAATTGTAATCCTGTGCTCAGGCCACTGTCTTAACAATGGTTTTAATTCCTGTTGCTCTGCAGGGCACCATCTCAGAGACGACTGGAACATTCCTTTACTTGGTCAATCTGACTACCCTCCTCTGTTTCCCATCAGCCACTGTGCTCACGCTGACCTCCATGACCCCAGGTGAGATGGCCTGATCGTGATGCTTACACTGCATGGTCATATACATAGATATAATGTGTCTAGGCTACAAATATTTATTGATCAAAAAGACTAAAGGCTTTTCTCAGAGCAGATGTATTTAAAAGAGACACACAAATAGTTTTGTAAAGCTTGATAATATCAATCATTTTTTTCTTGTCCAGCTGGTGGAGTCTTTGCCCTGGGTGTGTACACCATCCTCTTCATGAAGCTGTACTCCTATAAAGATGTTAACATGTGGTGCAGAGAGATTAGACATACCAAAGCCCGCACCCTGACCCGCTCCCATTCATGTGAGTACTAATGACCAGTAGTACCACTGTCTAATTTTACATTTTAGTCATTTAGCAGACGCTCTTATCCAGAGCAACTTACAATTAGTGCATTCATCTTAAGATAGCTTGGTGAGACAACACATCATATCATGTACATTTTCCCTCAACAAAGTATCGATCAGCAAAGTCAGTGTTAGTAGGAAAAGACAAGTGACCTTTTTTGGGGTGGGGTGCGTCGGGGGCACCGTGGGAGTTATTTAAGATACTCTTCAAAGAGGTAGGGTTTCGGACGTTTTTGGAAGATGGTCAGGGACTCCACCATTGGGGTGCCAGTACAGAGAAGAGCTTTGACTGGGCCAAAAGACCAGAGGTGGCAGAACGGAGTGCTCGGGTTGAGGGTTTAAGCATAGCCTGAAAGTAAGGAGGGGCAGGTCCTCTAGCTGCTCCGTAGGCAAGCACCAGGGTCTTGAAGGTAATGCAATCTTTGACTGGAAGCCAAGGGAGTGTGCGGAGGAGAATGGTGACATGGGGGGGGAAGTAGGAAGGTTGAACACCAGGCAGGCTGTGGCATTCTAGACAAGTTGCAGGGGTTTGATTGCACAAGCGGGGAGCCCAACCACCAGTGAGTTGTAGTAGTCTAGGCGGGAGATGACAAGGGCCTGGATTAGGACCTGCGCCACTTCCTGTGTGAGGAAAGGTTGTACTCTATGGATGTTGTAGAGCATGGACCTGCAGGAGCTAGTCACTGCTTTGATGTTTGCAGAGAACGACCGGGTGTTGTCCAGGGTCACACCAAGGTTCTTTGCACTCTGGGAGGGGGACGCTGTGGAGTTGTCAACCATGATGGAGAGGTCTTAGAGCGGGCAGGTCTTCCCGGGAGGAAGAGCAGCTCCGTTTTGTTGAGCTTGAAGTGGTGGTAGTTAAGTGTAGTTAAGTGTCATCTGTATAGCAATGATAGGAGAGACCATGTGAGGATATGGCCGAGTGACTTGGTGTAAAGAGGAGAACACTTGGGGGACACCAGTAGTGAGAGCACGTGGTGCAGACACAGATCCCCTCCACGCTACTGGTAGAGCGACCTGCCAGGTAGGATGCAATCCAGGAGTGTGCAGAACATGATGCCCAACCCTGAGAGGGTGGAAAGGAGGATCTGATGGTTCAAGGTGTGGAAGGCAGCGGATAGATCTAGGAGGATGAGAACAGAGGAGAGAGAGTCAGCTTTGGCAGAGTGGAGAGGCTCTGTGATACAGAAGAGAACGGTCTCCGTTGAGTGAACCGCCTTGAAGCCTGACTGGTTAGGGTCAAGAAGATCACTCTAAGGGAGATAATGAGAGAGTTGGTCAGAGACGCTCATGTGTTTTTGAAAGAAAATAAATTAGGGATACCGCTCTGTAGTTTTTGACGTGAAAGGGGTCAAGTGTTGGTTCCTTGAGAAGGGAAGGGACTCTGGCCATATTGAAGTCAGAGGGGACGCAGCCAGTGGTCAAGGATGACTTGATAAGGGAAGTGCGCAATGGGAGGAGGGGAATGGGGTCAAGTGTGGTAGTTCTGTGAGTGGGGTCAGTGGGCTCAGTAGGCTTAGTGAATGAGTAGCGGATTTCGTCCGCGGAGGGAGGTGGAGGATTCAGGAGGATGGAGAAGAGTTTCCCAGGGTTGGAGACAGAATATTTCAATTTAGAATGATAGTGGCTTTAGCAGCGGATACTGAGGAAGAGAAGGTAGAGAGAAGGTGTGTGGTGGAAGGATGATAGGTACTCTGGTAGTTTTCCTCCATTTCCTATCAGCTGTCCGCAGCCCTGTTCTGTTAGCACGCAGTGAAGGACTCGGCAATGGAGCGGGAAGGTCGAGCCGGCCGGGAGGAAAGGGGACAGTGAGTCATAGGATGCGGAAAGGGAGGAGAGTAGGGTGGAAGAGTCAGGAAACAGGAAGGACGAGGATTTAGCAGAAGGGAGAGAGGATAGAAGAGGAGAAAGTAGTGGAAGAGAGAGAGTGAAGATTGCAGCGACACATGACCATCTGGGTAGGGGCTGAGTAGGTAGGGTTGATAGCGAGACATTAAGATGAGGTCAAGCATATTGCCTGCCTTGTGATTGGGGAAAGGGTGAGGTCAAAAGAGGAAAGGAGTGGAAAGATGTCGGTAGGTTAAAGTTGCCCAGTACGATTAGTGGTGAGCCATCGTTGGGAAATTAGCTGATCAAGGTGTCAATGTCATTGTGGGCACCTGGTGGGCGATAGATGACAATAATGTTAAGCTTGAGAGAAGTGACCGTGACTGCATGGAATTCAAATGAGAGAGACAGTTGAGAGGAGGGGAGGGGGGGGTGGGGTAGAAAATCGCTATTTAAGAGAAATGAATAGCCCTGTGCCACCACCGCGACGACCAGATGCTCTCGGACTATGAGGGAACACATAGTCAGATGACGAGAGAGCAGCTGGAGTAGCAGTGTTCTCTGGGGAAATCCATATCTCCGTCACGGCCAAAACGTGAAGGCAATATAGGCTGAGATGAACTCAGCATACAGGTTTACCTTCATACTACCTACCTTACTTGCTGCGTGTGTGTGTCTGTTTGCGTGTGTGCGTAATTAGGGACAAATTCATTTAAGTAAAAGCACAAATAGCCAAAAATGTTAGAGGTGCTTCGAATTCTACGGCTGCCATCTTTCTACAGTACACCCTCCAGAGGATAACACTCTACCTGGTTGACATTATTGGTATTTGTGATCTTTACTCCAGTGCTGCTCGTGTAATTATGTCAACTGAATAGCATCGCCAAATTAGAATGTTGACATACTCACTCTCACACTCACACAGCTCTGGGTCTTCTCTCAATTTGCGCCCTCTCGATAACACGGATGCTGGCTGAGATCTGATTGGCTATCCCAGGATAATTACGCTGACCTCTCCAAAATGCGTGTGATGTGAGGAGAAATAGACGGGTATTTAATTAGCTGTATGACTCATTGCTGTATGAGTAACTTCTGTGACCTGTTTCTTTGGCTGGGCTGTTGTTTACTGCGAAAAGCTTTCAACGTTTGTTTAAATATGTATATTTTGCCCCCTGAATAAATACGAACACACACAGATGATTAGATGCACCCTCATGTATGCAGCAATGTCACACTTTCTGAAAAGTTACTGTTCTGCCATCGCCATCTATTGGTTGAATAGAAGTACTGCTGTCAGAAATAATCATTTTTTTTCATCCACACTTTCTATGCCCTCATAGGTCCATCTGTGGCCCAGTCAAATGGATCAGCTGTACATGCTCATGTGTCCTACCCTGGGAATCTCACACACAGAGGTTAGAACAGAAAGAGATGCAGAACATAATGACTAGTATCTAGTTGCAATGTACAGTTTATTTTTTTTATTTTTATTATCCATAAATCCAAATAAACTATTTTCATGTACAAAATTCTTATTTGAAAAGACAATGTGTAAGATGAATGAATTTGTGTGTTTCACTGTCCTCCCTCCACAGATATCTATTACTTTGTGTTTGCCCCAACACTCTGCTATGAGCTGAACTTCCCCCGGTCACCACGGATACGCAAGAGCTTCCTGTTGAGGAGACTCTTTGAGATGGTGAGGTCAAAGATCATATCAGGAAAACAGAGCTGTGCTATTTACATGCACCCTAAATAATACACACTGCGATCATGAAAACATATTTTAAAGGTCCAATTCGCAGTTAAAGCATTTTTCTCCACAACTGTTTCAGTAAAAAGCTGAGGGATGGGACTGGAGATATGTAATCACTCTCAAATTCATAGATGGAGCTATGGATGCAAGAACGGACCATCCATGTTATTTTTTGACCATGTTTTGAGGCTATGCAGTGTTTGTTTGCATTCACTTTGTTTACAAACATTGGACTAAAACAAACTAATCTCATGAGTCATTTATTAAGTTACATTCGTCAAGAATTAATGGGTACATATCATAAATTCAAAAAATGTATGTAGCAACTGCTGATTGCCCCTTTTTAATACATTTTAAAGATGTGGTGTCATCTAAAATCTTTTCCAGCTTTTCTTCATACAGTTACTGATTGGATTGGTACAACAGGTACGTTCATTATGTGTTATCCATACTGACATTACCTTTGTTGCTATTTGGTGTATTTTCACTCATCAAACCAGATTAAAATTATTTTGATTTAAAGGGTCACTTTTATGTTAACCATGCACTAATCTAGATGTTATTTTTTTTCAGTGGATAGTGCCGACGATTCAGAATTCCATGAAACCATTCCAGGTAAATATTAACATCTGTTGTCTGTTGGACTTCTGTCTATTCAACTGCTCCATTCCTTTGTGCTTAGGGGTGACTTTCATGTACCCTTTATGGCAGGATATGGACTTTTCCAGAATGATGGAGCGCATGTTGAAACTGGCTGTGAGTACAAATACAGACCACATAACCTAAACCCATGTCTCCGTTAGGGCTGTCCCTGCCCCCCCAAAAGATCTGAAATTGACAAAGTCGATTTTTTTTCTTTTTTTTCTCTCCCATAAATAGACTGTTTTAATAAAATCAACTACACTGAACAAAAATATAAACGCAAAATGTAGTGTTGGTCCCATGTTTCATGAGCTGAAATAAAAAAAAATCCCAGAAATGTTCTACACGCACCAAAAGCGTATTTCTCTCAAATTTTGTGCACAAATTTGTTAACACCCTTGTTAGTGAGCATTTCTCCTTTGCCAAGATATTCCATCCACCTGACAGGTGTGGCATATCAAGAAGCTGATTAAACAGCATGATCACAGGTGCACCTTGTGCTGGGAACAATAAAAGGTAACTTTAACATGTGCAGTTTTGTCACACAATGCCACAGATGTCTCAAGATTTGAGGGAGTGTGCAATTGGCATGCTGACTGGAGGAATGTCCACCAGAGAATTTCTGAGGATTATTTCTGTCTGTAATAAAGCCCTTTTGTGGGGGAAAACTCATTCTGATTGGCTGGGCCTGGCTGCCAAGTGGGTGGACCTATGTCCTCCAAGGCCCACTCATGGCTGCACCCCTGCCCAGTCATGTGAAATACATAGATTAGAGCCTAATTCATTTATTTCAATTGACGAATTTCTTAATATAAACTCAGTAAAGTCTTTGAAAATTTTGCATGTTGTGTTTTATATTTTTGTTCAGTATATATGTACTGAGTTTGACTGATGCTTTAAGGACACTATTTGATGAAGTAAGATACACAAATGTGTTATTTCATAGTTTGTGTCTTATTTCATCAAACATATAAATATATTTAACACATACATACAGTACCAGTCAAAAGTGTGGACACACCTACTCATTCAAGGGTTTTTATTTTTACTATTTTCTACATAAAAGTGAAGACATCAAAACTATGAAATAACACATATGGAATCATGTAGTAACCAAAAAAGTGTTAAATGCCAAGAGTGTGCAAAGCTGTCAAAGGAAAAGGGTGGCTACTCTGAAGAATCTCAAATAAAATATTTGGTTACTACATGATTCCATGTGTTATTTCATAGCTTTGATTTCTTCACTATTATTCTACAATATAGTAAAAATAAAGAAAAACCCTTGAATGAGTAGGTGTCCAAACTTTTGACTGGTACAGTATGTACATAATCCTTAATGTCCAGACTGTCTAATGGCACAAGGCTTCCTCTCCTCTCCCCTCTACCCCAACAGGTTCCCAATCATTTAATCTGGCTCATCTTTTTCTATTGGTTTTTCCACTCTTCCATGAACTTCGTAGCTGAGCTGATGCAGTTTGGAGACAGGGAGTTTTACCGGGACTGGTGGTAAGTGGATGTTGATTTCCAGTTAGCCATGTATTTGTTTTTAGTTATTCGTGCAGTGATACCATGTGAATTGTACCATCTGTTTGGGTTACATGTAGTGATAGATGTCATGCTAAAATAGCTTAGTCAAAACATTTATTTTTTTTTACTTCAAGAGCGAGGCTGCCCTGCACATCCTTTCCCTCCATGTCAAATACAGTTGCAACTGTCTCTCTGAGCCAGTCACATGTTGTTTTGTAGGAACTCTGAGACGGTCACTTACTTCTGGTCTAACTGGAACATTCCTGTGCACAAGTGGTGCCTCCGGTGAGTAGGAGTGGAAGAAATAACATTGATTGGAACAATACCACCACCTACAGCACTGACTTTATGGCTGTGTGTGTGTTCACTAAGTGCCGTAACCTTCTGTGACATTATAACGGATGGTTTTAAGATCTACTGTAAAGTACACTCTTGGTTACTGTCTACAGTTCCAAACTAATAAATCATTTATTTTCATCATCCGTTCTCCACAGCCACTTTTACAAGCCCATCATGAGGAGGGGAACGAATAAGTGGGTCGCCCAGACGGCCGTCTTCCTGGTCTCCGCCTTCTTTCACGAGGTTCGTGTGGGTGGCTGCCATCGAACACTGACTCATGGGTTCACACTTGACTTACCTGATTTTACATGTCAGTGTTAAAGGCTGCACTGTGCAATAATCCTCCTCCCTCTCTTTCAGTACTTGGTGAGCGTTCCTCTGAAAATGTTCAGACTGTGGGCGTTTATGGGCATGATGTCTCAGGTCAGACAACCTTTTCATTATCAAACAGTGGATTTGGGTGACATGGTCCTCTGTTAATGGTTACACACACAGGTTTTTAAAGTATCTGGCTTTAGAGTTCAGTAAAGGACGGTTTCCCCCTAAAACTGACCTTTTCAGATTCCACTCGCCTGGTTTGTCGGCCGCTTCCTGAGAGGTAACCATGGCAACGCCGCAGTCTGGATCTCGCTCATTATTGGCCAGCCCGTCGCCGTGCTGATGTATGTCCACGACTACTACGTAATACATTACATGTCACAATCATGAACAGTTGGTCGCAAGCAGAGGAGCAATACATTATACTAAAGGACAAATTGAATGTCAAATGTTTACTTTGAAAGGGAAATCTAAATGAATCTTGACTGAATAGTAAGAATGTTACACTAAGTAAATAGTTTGGCCTCCAGAAACCATTTCTCTAATGCACTTATACATCAGAGAGACTTGGATCCCGTCCTATCATTGCTGTGAAACACTGCCCTGACAAAACTAGAGAACATTTGTAGGCCTTTTCTCTGTTTCTTACTTAGTCTACAACTATGAAGATCAATGCAGACATTCCTATAGATAAACCTTACTATCGGTATGCTGCTTTTTCTCATGCGTTTGACACGTCTTTTTTGCCTTTTGATTAAATGATCAGAGTATTTTTATTTGAAGTTGTGTGAACTCATGTGGCTGCAGTAATAACCAGTCACATGTATTGTGCATAAGTCAAGCCAAATCTGTTATTACACTTGTGAAACTGTAATGTGTTTGCACTACAATGCATGCTGTTTGCTAATAAATAGACACTTTTCTTTATGCTATAATCTTTGTAAATTATATAAATGGAACTGGTGGAGTTGCACATGCAGCTAAGAAAAATATGGAAATGTCTGTTCTACTCCATTACAACCAACTAATTGCAGCCTTACCACAAATGGAAGAGGCAAGTAGAAGGGGGAGAAAGTAAGGAACTTGTCTGTCGGCGCTGCATTAAAGACAAATTGGTTAAAGAAAATGGTGGTAAACAAAGTATACCAGTTTCATTTTAAGGACCAAGAAAAATTTACAGCTGTGCCATATTGCAAAATAGCTAGGAAGAGATTTTTAATGTACTGATTCCATGGCACATGGTTTATGAACTGATACTCAACTTTGTTTTTCAATTAAAATGATTATACAAAATTCTTGCAACCAATAGAATGTTATATAGGGGATACAACCATCCCAGCTGTGCATATTTTGCTGCGAAGAGACAATCATCATTTGTTTTGGTACTGTCTATATGTAGCTTGTTTTTGGTCGCAGGTTCAGGAATGGCTGAAATTGCAACATTTACCTGGAGTTAACTCTGCAAATAGCACTGCTGGGTGATTTAAAGTCAGTCAAATCGATCAATAATAACACTTAGCAAAAAAATCTTTCATTTACAATCTGTAGAAACTGAATAGAAAGGTTCAGAACTTTGAAACAGCACAGTTAAGATATAAACTGGATGGTGAGATAGCTGGGAGGGGTTGAGTATAGCGGAGGGGGAGAGGGGGGAGACTAAAAACAAACGAGTGTAGAAGCCTAAACATTGTTGTCCATTAGTTTCCTCCAATTAGGGAAGGGGCGGTAGAGTTAGGGGGAAAATATATATATATTTACCAAAAAAATAGATGGGGGATGATGCAGACAATTACATTGATAGAAGCCACAATCTGCAATAATAAAGCTTATATACCCCTCCCCCAAAAATGTATGAGTGCTCTTAAGCTCAATGTATTGTAAAATAAGATGTTTTATATGCCAATATTGCCATCCTATTAAAAAGATGCTGGTGATCCAAACAGTAATAACCATATTGATTGTGTTGTACCAAACATACAGTATGCATTTATCCCTTTACTCCATTCCAGACCTTCTGCACTTCGGTGATCCTTTGTTTTGTCTAGTTAGCCCTCAACCCTTCATGTTCAGTAGGACAGTCTATACATGCCTTTTCTTCAGCAAATTGCCAACTCATTCATGCCCGTGTGCCTGACATCTCTACATGAGCCACAAACCAAATCCAGCCTGTATTCTCACTTCAGAGTAAAACTAAAGTGCTTAGTTTCTATTGTCATGTATTGTAGAAAATAAGTATTGGTTGAGTTCAGTTTTAATTCTTTCTTTACACTTTTCATTCAGGAAGTTTGCTCATTCACAATATCAAGATTAGTGTATATTTGATGGGCAGGTGAGGTATTTTCAAAATGTGATGTTTGTTTATACTGTAGTAACTCAACTAAAGATCTATTTTAAGCCCCCAATCTAGTGGGTGATATGTTTGTAGAACCTTGAATACCAGTGTGAAGTCAGATAGGATTGCATATGTAGGTGAGAGGGTAGATTGTTTTCTATGAAATAAAATCCTGCCTGTGGAACTGTAACCTGACTACTTGCTTTCTTGTACATAATGTAATAACCATGAGTTTACTATGTCCAGTGCTGTTGTCAATTACATTCATGTGTTGCACAATAATTAGGAGGGTTCCACTTGGAATTGCTGATTTTTATGCTAAACAATGTTTATTGTGCAGAGAAACAAGAATTTAGGAAACAATCACATGGTTCCGAAATGAAAAAACATTACAACAAATTCATCAGACAATCTGCAGATAAAACTCACATCTGGTATGGGGGAGGAGAATCGATTCAGCTGCCCTACTGCTATAAAAAAATACAGAAGATAAACATGTCAATTAGTTACACAAGAACTGCAATCCATATTGTACTTTTCTTCAGATCATTCTTTGAGATGCATATGGACCCTGGTCAAAAGTAGTGCACTAAAGGGAATTTGGTGCTACTTGGGGTGCAGACTGAGCTGTAGTCAATATTCCCTCCCCGCACAACATACTGAAACAAAATGAACTATGTGCACGACTCAGATTTAGTTTTAGGCGGAGCACATCATCGGAGGATTCTATTGCATTGACAGGCACGAGCAGTCGCGAATAGATGTGCTTGTTTTGAGATCAAAGCAAGATATTTTTCCCAGTTATAGCTAGTCAGCTATGGGGGAGTGATGGCTTCCAACAAAAGCACAAAATGTGTACAATTCTAACCATCTTTGAAAAGCGAGTCAGGTAAAAGCTTTACGTCTTGAAGGGGCAGTGCTGTATTTTTAGACGGGCATAAATAAGATATGTAGCCAATAAGCATCACACTGCTACTGTATCATAGTGAATAATAGTTCTATTTCAATAGTTCCATGTTAAAATGTTATGGGATGCATTTTCTCCATTGCTTTTGATGTTAGGCCACTCTGGTAGGCCTACATTATGATCAAATAGCCACAGTAGCAAACTAGCTTAAGCAGGCCTCAGTGTTAAACGCACGCCAGAGGTGGCACAGAATTTTCGCTAAAGTTGGTGCTCAGCAGACCTAAAATTAGCTCCGTGCCGGAATTTCTTTTAGGAAACATTGGCTGTAGGCCTACATTATGACAAAATGTAAAAATTTGTCTTGAAATGGACATTATTTGTGCTCACCTTTGCTTTGTTCTGTACGGGTAAATACAGTTTGAACTCTGCAGGGAGCTCATCTTCTGAGTACAGTCGGTCAGAGAAGTACACTCTCCGGATGCGGCAGTTTGCATGGATCTGGAACAAAAAAAAATATTTTATTATTTCACCTTTATTTAACCTGTTAGGCTAGTTGAGAACAAGTTCGCATTTACAACTGCGACCTGGCCAAGACAAAGCAAAGCAGTGTGACACAAACAACAACACAGAGTTACACATGGAATAAACAAGCGTACAGTCAATAACAATAGGGGAAAAAATCTATATACAGTGTGTGCAAATGGCGTGAGGAGGTAAGGCAATAAATAGGCCATAGTAGCGAAGTAATTACAGTTTAGCAAATTAACACTGGAGTGATAGATGAGCAGATGATGATGTGCAAGTAGAAATACTGGTGTGCAAAAGAGCAGAAAAGTAAATAAAAATAATATGGGGATGAGGTAGGTAGATTGGATGGGCTATTTACAGATGGGCTATGTACAGCGATCGGTAAACTGATGTTTAAAGATAGTGAGGGAAATATAATTCTCCAGCTTCAGCGATTTTTGCAATTTGTTCCAGTCATTGGCAGCAGAGAACTGGAAGGAAATGCGGCCAATCGAGGTGTTGGCTTTGGGGACGACCAGTGAGATATACCTGCTGGAGTGCGTGCCWYGGGTGGGTGTTGTTATCGTGACCAGTGAGCTGAGATAAGGCGGAGCTTTACCTAGCATAGACTTATAGATGACCTGGAGCCAGTGGGTCTGGCRACGAATATGTAGCGAGGGCCAGCCGACKAGAGCATACAGGTCGCAGTGGTGGGTGGTATAWGGGGCTTTGGTGAMMAAACRGATGGCACTGTGATAGACTGCATCCARTTTGCTGAGTAGAGTATTGGAAGCTATTTTGTAAATGACATCGCCVAAGTCGAGGATCGGTAGGATAGTCAGTTTTACGAGGGTATGTTTGGCGGCGTGAGTGAAGGAGGCTTTGTTGCGAAATAGGAAGCCGATTCTAGATTTCATTTTGGATTGGAGATGTTTAATATAAGTCTGGAAGGAGAGTTTACAGTCTAGCCAGACACCTAGGTATTTGTAGTTGTCCACATATTCTAAGTCAGAACCGTCCAGAGTAGTGATGCTAGTCGGGCGGGCGGGTGCGGGCAGCGAACGGTTGAAAAGCATGCATTTGGTTTTACTAGCATTTAAGAGCAGTTGGCGGCCATGGAAAGAGTGTTGTATGGCATTGAAGCTCGTTTGGAGGTTAGTTAACACATTGTCCAATAGAATGGTGTTGTCTGCGTAGAGGTGGATCATGGAATCACTCGCAGCAAGAGTGACATCGTTGATATATACAGAGAAAAGAGTCGGCCCGAAAATTGAACCCTGTGGTACCCCCATAGAGACTGACACACTGAACTCTATCTGAGAAGTAGTCATTTGAGAAACCAATGCTGTTGAGTCTGCTGATAAAGATACGGTGATTGACAGAGTCGAAAGCCTTGGCCAGGTCGATGAAGACGGCTGCACAGTGCTGTCTTTTATTGATGGCGGTTATGATATCGTTTAGTACCTTGAGCATGGCTGAGGTGCACCCGTGACCAGCTCGGAAACCGGATTGCACAGCGGAGAAGGTACGGTGGGATTCGAAATGGTCAGTGATCTGTTTATTAACTTGGCTTTCGAAGACTTTAGAAAGGCAGGGCAGGATGGATATAGGTCTTTTACAGTTTGGGTCTAGTGTCACCCCCTTTAAAGAGGGGGACGACCGCGGCAGCTTTCCAATCTTTAGGGATCTCGGACGATACGAAAGAGAGGTTGAACAGGCTAGTAATAGGGGTTGGAACAATGGCGGCGGATAATTTTAGAAAGAGGGTCCAGATTGTCTAGCCCAGCTGATTTGTACAGGTCCAGGCTATGCAGCTCTTCCAGAACACCTGCTATCTGGATTTGGGTGATAGAGAAGCTGGAGAGGCTTGGGCAAGTAGCTGCAGGGTGTGCGGAGCTGTTGGCAGGGGTTGGGGTAGCCAGGAGGAAAGCATGGCCAGCCATAGAGGAATGCTTATTGAAATTCTCAATTATTGTGGATTTATCGGTGGTGACAGTGTTACCTAGCCTCAGTGCAGTGGGCAGCTGGGAGGAGGTGCTCTTATTCTCCATGGACTTTACAGTGTCCCAAAACTTTTTGGAGTTAGAGCTACAGAATGCAAATTTCTGTTTGAAAAAGCTAGCCTTTGCTTAGCTGACTGACTGCGTGTATATACTGCGTGTAAAATACAGGCAAGGTAATGCAATGTGCCATTTAACCTTATTCCAAACATAGCCTAACTGATCATTCAAAGTTTGACATAAGAGATATCCTGGTCCCAGGTCTGCCTGTACTATCTTGCCAACCCCTATGGTCACCAAACTTGGCATGCCAATGACCACAGGAGTTGGCAAGGCAGCACAAACAGACCTGGGACCAGGCTAGGTAAGAGATCTGTATAGTGTATCTTGGACCATGACTCTGGTCCATGAGCCTTTCTGACTGACCTGCACACGGAGTGTCTCGGTGTAGTTGGTGCCGTAGGCCCGCCGTGTGAAGTCGGACAGGTTGAACTGGATCTGGTTCCAGCCGTCGTCCAGCCTCATGGGCATTGTACAGATGAAGGGTTTTACCCGCGTGGTGCTCTGGTAGTTACTGGCTCGGAACCGCCTCCTCACATTCTTGTCATCCAACACCTGCGATTGGAAAGGGAGAGCTAAGCTCAGTCAAACTGATCACTTGTGCCCTTTTCACACCACTGAGCCAAACCGAAGCGAGCTGTACTGGACTGGCCTGGTTACGCATCCACCATAGTAGCTGGAACCGCACTGTAAAGAAGAATATGAATAGAATAGCCTTTAAACGAGCCAGTGCAGTACGGGTCAGCCCTAGTGTCAATCAGGCAATGTTGTAGAAGGAATTGCTTTACATGTTTTACAATAGCGTACAGCTTTCTTTGTATACATATGCAATGGATCTGATTGTTGACTTGGATGATAACCTACCTGGACTTCAAAGGTGAAATACTTCTTCAAGTTCTTGATGATCATAACCAAGAAAGGTAGTTTGATGCCAAGTGTCTTCTTTGGGTCTGCCGGACATGTGATGTAGGTTGTGCTGTTGAATTTGAGGACAAATGGTTAGATGTGGTTGCCTGAGTAAGAGAAAACAGGCTAGTGAACATGGAACAAGCTTACCTGACATTTGTTCCCTCCACTTCAAGCACCAGCGACTGGATGTCATTGTCTGTAATCCGTTTTATGTGGCCGTTCCTGACCTATAGCACAAGCAACATTTTGAAATGGGTAAGCTAGCGTGTACTATTACTTTTAAGAAATGTGTTTTATTGAATGTGAACTCAGGAAGATTAGGCAAACTCTGATTAACTAATGGGTATCTAACCTAGCTAATAAACTGACGTTAGCTAGCTAACTAAAGGCCTGATTATGACAGTGGCATGAGGAGTACAATGACAACACAGTAGCCTTCAAATCTGAGTTAAAACCAAGCTTACAGCATGATATGCACTAATGCTAGCTAGACACTGGACAGTTTATGAGGACCACAAATCAGCTAGCTACTAACTTTAGTAACGTTAGTTAACTTCTAGATTTATACTGCATTGTCATGCGCAAACTGGTTATCTAGCTAGTTATATGGCTAAAGTTAGCTACTTGCTCTCTGGAGCTCACCACCATACCAAGCCCTGCAATAAAGCTTTAGCTAACGTTACCTACTGTGGCTAGCCAATGTTAACTAGCCTTGTCAAATTAGCAAGCAAATTCATGCGTATGCTTGTGTAAATCGTTGCTTACCTTTTTATCCCATATCTGAAGAGGTTTGCTCCCAATGCTATACAATATAGATAGGAATCCACTTTGAAATGTGTTTTTAAACATTTTCTGTGCGTTTATAACGCCGTCTCATGTGCATGTGTTGTTACTTGTTGCTAACGTTACTTTAGTTTAGCTAATTGATTTAGCTTATGCTTCAACTCCAAGTTCCGTGTGGCACAAAATAATGGCGATTCCTTCTGCCTCGCAAAACGCCCCAAAAGATACGCGTCTTCTATGAAAAGTACCTTAAGAAAACCCTAAATGTTACTAAATTATTGCCGTCCGGCACCACTATCTGTACCAGCAATATAAACCATGCACTTGCTCGTTTTTTCCCCTTTTGTATTGTTGAGTTGCTATAAAATGTAAGGCGGCCCACTTATCACAGCGGACTTCATTGTTGACTCATATCAGCTACCATGGTAACACAAAGCTTGAGCGGGGCCAGAGACACTTTTGAGGAGATGGGAAACTCCATAGAGCAAGCTCGTAGTTAGGTGGGGCCTTATTACACCCCTTTCTGTTTGCAAAGATTGCCGCATCAGGGCGATCCTCGCAAGGCCTCTATTTACACGTTGTTTATGAGTGCATTTCACACTACTTTTGGATTCTACTTGTATTTTCAGGCTTGTATGAATGTCCTGCTTAATATAATGTTTGTGTCATGGCAAATCAACTGCATTATACTTCAAAAACCTTTCAACCAGTACAATAGTTCTTTGGCTAGCTTTTGCTACAGCCTATGTCAATGAGCTTTAGCATTCTATGACAACAATTCCTGCATCCAAAATAGTTATTTTACAAAGATAACAACTAAATATAATCGTAGTGGCTGTTCAAACAATAATCAAAACATCATTGTAAAGCGTATGAGAACCCCAAAAAATATATTTAGTTTAGAATTCATAAAAACGTAAATCTAGGCTATGTAGAATGGGCGCAGATGGCGATGGCTTTATCTCTGTAGCCAAGAGTCGCGCGCATCTGTACCTTAAGTCTTTGCGCGTGGCTGTAAACTCTGTCCTCGTGGCAGGTGTAATTCCGAAAGTAGCATTCTGATTGTATAATTTGTGCTTCAAGTTTACCCGTCTTTGTAGAAGGTAGAATAAGATGCATATCCACCGCCACTATCCGCACCACTAGGTAAACTTTTCTAACCCTGCCCGTGTGCTCTTGTTACCTTGAATTCTGTCGGTTAGCCAAAAATACCACTTTTCCCGCCAAATCACGAGCTCTGTTGGCTAAACATGACGATTATGGAGCTCTGATAGAGCTCTATCTCCTCCTCATCTTGTTTTGTGTTATTAGAACAATTTTAACCTTTATCTGGGATTGGAATAAATAATTCGTTTTATTTTATGGCTAATCAAAAACACAAACTCTTTGTATGGAGGAACCTAATGGTGTGCAATCGCTCCTCTCCACGCATAAAATCCCCCAGGAGTTTGGATTTAAGCCTGTAGCTATTTATTTGTTTTCAGTGTATCCACATAAATTATTTATCTTTGGTAGATGTATTCTGCTATTGAAATGCAATAAATACTATCATTCTCATTTTGCATGTAGGCCTAGTGCTCAGCCAGCAGCGCTGGGCCAAAACAAATATCATATTTTCTTTTAGGACTGCAGGATGGCTTTTATGCAACTTACTTTCGTTCATTTTCCCTTTTAGAAATACGTATCTTGGTATAATATCTTTGGCAATGTGGCCCCAGAAAGTTGATTGTCCAATATTTGGAAATTTGACATAATTTATTTACCCATCTAGACATTTTGGTTATGTACAAAATGGCACCCTATTCCCTATATAGTGCACTACTTAGGAAATAAGTAGTAGCAGTGCAGTATATAGGGAATAAGTAGTAGTAGTAGTGCAGTATATAGGGAATAAGTAGTAGTAGTAGTGCAGTATATAGGGAATAAGTAGTAGTAGTAAGTGCATTGTATATAGGGAAATAATAGTAGTAGTAAGTGTGCAGTTAATATATGGAAAAGTAGTAGTAGTAGTATATATAGGGAATAAAGTAGTAGTAGTAGTGCAGTATATAGGGAATAAGTAGTAGTAGTAGTGCAGTATATAGGGAATAAGTAGTAGTAGTAGTGCAGTAGTAATATAGGGAATAGAGTAGTAGTAGTAGTGCAGTATATAGGAAGATAAGTAGTAGTAGTGCAGTATATATGGAATAAGTAGTAGTAGAGTGCAGTTATAGTGGAATAAGTAGTAGTAGTAGTGCAGTATATAGGAATGATAAGTAGTAGTAGTAGTGCAGTATATAGGGATTAAGTAGTAGTAGTAGTCAGTAGAAGTAGTAGTAGTAGTGGAATATAAGTAGTGATAAGGTAAGTAGTGCAGTATATATGGGAATAATGTATAGCAGTGCAGTAATATAGGGAATAAGTAGTAGTAGTAGTGCAGTATACAGGGAATAAGTAGTAGTAGTAGTGCAGTATATAGGGAATAAGTAGCTCGCCTACTAATCTCACTGCAACCCCCCTCCAGGTCTCTGACTATACGTTATTGAGAAAAAAATGTAGTTTCTATGCCTGTGATATGCAGTTGTCCCACCTTGCTATCTTAAGATGAATGCACTAACTAAGTCGCTCTGGATAAGAGCATCTGCTAAATGACTAAAATGTAAACGTCAAGATGTTGAGTTTTAGATAAATAAATAACGAATCAAGCGGATAAATGTTATAGTCAGACGTATCTCGGACATGGACTTTATTGGCTACATCACAAAACCCATTCCTGACCTAACCGTATCCCCCGTCCGGCCCTTTTCTTTTCGGTATACCAGCCCAAGTACCAGATGAATCTCCACATTGCTGCCTCCCGAGCCACCGCATTTCTCAGTACCATCCACACACTGCTTAAATTCTCCAGCAAAGAGGCCCAGCTCATACTAAACAAGGTAGGATATCTGCCACATGATACCGCAGCAGGACGCACTCTTCTTCTCCCTCTCATCCATCACTTCTCACTTCATCTCATCTGTCAATCAAATGTATTGCTGTGTGGTCTCGAATGACTGGAATAACCGACTGTGCTGTATATGCAATGCACAGGCTATGTAACCATCAATCAATCAATCAAATGTATTTAGTTTGGTGGAGGAGGAATAATGGTCTGGGGCTGTTTTTCATGGTTCGGGCTAGGGCCCTTAGGTCTAGTGAAGGGAAATCTTAACACTACAGCATACAATGACATTCTAGACGATTCTGTGCTTCCAACATTGTGGCAACAGTTTGGGGAAGGCCCTTTCCTGTTTCAGCATGACATTGCCCCTGTGCACAAAGCGAGGTCTATACAGAAATGGCTTGTCGAGATCAGTATGGAAGAACTTCACTGGCCTGCAGAGCCCTGACCTCAACCCCATCCCCGCAGTAATGTTCCAACATCTAGTGGAAAGCCTTCCCAGAAGAGTGGAGGCTGTTATAGCAGCAACAGGAGGGTCTAACTCCATATTAATGCCCATGATTTTGGAATTAGATGTTTGACGAGCAGGTGTCCACATACTTTTTTGGTCATGTAGTGGTCATGTAGTGTGGTCATGTAGTGTAGTTAAAGGTAGAGGAAAGATGGAGGAGAGAGTGTGCTGAAATAGCAGTGGGCCGGATTCCAACCCATGCTGAAGTGATATTTTCCGGAGGCAGCGGCTTCGAACGCCAGACCAGCCTAGGCCATGTGAACAAGTCAAGTGAATTCAAAGTACATCGTCACAGAGTCTCAATACACTTTACAAGAGGGAACAAACAGCAACAACATCGCTCAACCTCTCATTATGAAAAGCAACAGCAACATCAACAGCTAATTTGTACACTGGCTAATTAAAAAACACCAGTTGAAGTCTCACTAGCTGATGTAACAGGAGGTTGGGGATGATGGGTTTGTGGTAATGGCTGGAGCGGAATTACTGGAATGGTATGGAATACTTTCCATGTGTTTGATGCCATTCCATATGTTCTGTTCCAACATTATTATGAGTTGTCCTTCCCTCAGCAGCCTCCACTGGTTGATGCACAGAAAAATCTAATCTCCTCCTCCTGCTGGGGGGGGGGGGGTATTTAATGTATTTATAAAACCCTTTTTATATCGGCTGATGTCACAAAGTGCTGTACAGAAACCCAGCCTAAAACCCCAAACAGCAATGCAGGTGTAGAAGCACGGTGGCTAGGAAAAACTCCCTAGAAAGGCCARAACCTAGGAAGAAACCTAGAGAGAAACCAGGCTATGGGGGATGGCCAGTCCTCTTCTGGCTGTGCTGGGTTGAGATTATAACAGAACTTGGCCAAGATGTTCAAATGTTCATAGATGACCAGCAATAACAAATGGCACCCTATTCCCTATAGAGTGCACTACTTTTGACCAGAGTCCTATGGTGCCATTTGGGACAGACACACTGACTTTCACAGTATATTATCTTTACCCTGAAGAGATTCTCTGGTTCTTGGCTGCGCTAGGTTGCAGCTCACAGTCATTGTTTCCATCTCTTTGTGTCTGTGTCCAGGGCGGCTGCATTCCACTGCTCCTAGCTGTCGAAGCCGGCATGTTGGAATCGTTAAGGAGCTCCTTAGAACTCTAGCCGAGCCTCGGCTTAGGGCTCAGAAAACAGGAAGAGCCAACTAAGATGTCTGGGGTTGCATGGGCCTAGCAAAGTGTTTGATTTATGAATAAACAGCTATACTGTAGCATTATTAATAATACTACCTTATGTTATTGATACATAATAAAGTATGAGTTAGGGTTTTAAAATAACTTAGTAGCTCTGGATAGGAAATCCGTGTAGTTACTAGTCAATTAATGGACAGTTAAGTAAATCAAAAATGGTTGACAATTAATTTGATATTAAAGATGCACTCCAGGAACTTAAGCACAACATTAGTAACATACAGTATGAATTGGATTCATAACATATCATACAAATTGCACAATTTTTTTTATAAAAACATAGGACGTAACATATCATACGAAATGGATAATGTAGTAAACAATTTCATCACATACTACACAAAAAAACAGAGACCACTTATGGCTCTTGAGCTCCACTTTCAAAACTACTGACTGAAATTATACAGTCAACAAATAGGTGTACGATGGGTACACCCAATCAACTATAGTACTATGTCACATAACACCAGTCTAGTATGTACTGTATAACATTATGTCACATAACACCAGTCCAGAATGTATAACATTATATCACATAACACCAGTCTAGAATGTATAACAGTATGTCACAAAACACCAGTCTAGTACCTGTAACATGTCACATAACACCAGTCTAGTATCTATAACATGTCACATAACACCAGTCTAGTATCTATAACATGTCACATAACACCAGTCTAATATATATAACATGTCACATAACACCAGTCTAGACTCTATAACATTATGTCAACTAAACACCAGTCTACTGTAGTATCTATATCATTATGTCACATAAGACGAGTCTACTGTAGTATCTATATCATTACGTCACATAAGACGAGTCTACTATGTACTGTATAACATTATGTTACATAACACCAGTCTACTGTAGTATCTATATCATTATGTCACATAAAACCAGTCTAGTATGTACTGTGTGTAACGGCTTTCGTTGGTGGAAGGAGAGGAGGACCAAAATGCAGCGTGGTACGTATCCATAATATCATTTAATCGAGAATGAATACAAAATACAAAAGAACAAGAGAATAAATGAAAACCAAAACAGTCCCGTATGGTGCAAACACTAACACAGGAAACAATCACCCACAAAACACAATAGAAAACAGCGCTATCTAAATATGGCTCCCAATCAGCAGACAACGACTGGCATCCTTGCCTCTGATGAGAACCCATACTTAGGCCAAACACATAGCAAATATAACAATCAGAACAAAACACCGAGAAAAACAACATAGAATGCCCACCCCAACTCACGCCCTGACCAAACTAAAATAAAGACATAAAAAAGGAACTAAGGTCAGAACGTGACAGTGTGTAACATTATGTCACGTAACACCAGTCTAGTACGTACTGTACACCATTATGTCACTTAACACCAGTCAGGTATGTATTGCATTACATTATGTCACATAACACCAGTCTAGTATGTACTGTATAACATGTCACATAACACCAGTCTAGTATGTACTGTATAACATTGTCACGTAACACCAGTCTAGTATGTATAACATTATGTCACATAACACCAGTCTAGTAGATACTGTATAACATGTCACATAACACCAGTCTAGTATGTACTGTATAACATTGTCACGTAACACCAGTCTAGTATGTACTGTATAACATGACGCATAACACCAGTCTAGTATGTATAACATGTCACATAACATGTTATTCCTTCCCTCCCTTCATGCTGTAGTGGCACTATGAAACTACTCTCTGTGACAGATTGAACCATTACTCAGTAATAAAACCCGAAGTGCCAACACGTTTCTAATTGTGGCTAGCCACATAATAAGTCATGTTAAGAATTGGATAATAGGTTATCTGATCCCTTACAGAAAAATAGCCCAATTTTAAAGGAAACTCTGTCTATATCCCCAAACCATTTGTATTTTTAAGGTTTTTAATATCTTTTTAGTGTTTTTCAGTGTTTTATCAATTCTCGGTGGGGTGGTTTACTGGGCCATATGTCTAAGGGTTGTGTTGTGGGCTCCACCTCCAGGGGTTTACAGGCCTTTCTATCAACGTGGTTATGACACGACGCACAATGATTGTAATATAATTATGTTCACTATTCAAATGTCTTTTTTTTACGCATTACATATGGCAGCAACATGCTGGCCTAGAAGGGAGGGAACATTTTGAAAGAGTAGATCTGGCTGTCCATTTCTCTTTGATTTGGAGGATTATATATTGTTGTGGTGTCCACACTGCAAAATCTGATCTAAAAATACTGTATAAATAGCCTGGTCCAACATGTCTTTGTGCTTTATTGCCAACTCATATATTCTTTGGCATGACAATGACCATAGAAGTTGGCAATACAGCACAACGAAATCTGGGACCAGGCTTCTAAATAGACACTATACAACAAAGTGGGGCTGTGCTCCTGGGAGGGGAGATGTCGCTCTCCATGTCTGCTGTCGAAGGAAGGACCCGGAGATGGCCAAAGGCCTTATTGAGAACAGGGCCAACGTAGACATCCAGAATGTGAGTAGGCAGAGTATTATTTTCCCCTTGCAAACAGGAAGACAAGACTATCGCAGGCGTGAGTAATCAAACTTGATCTGATTCTGCCTTGACCATAACATTCTGTTCTGCAGTTCATTCTGTTCTCGTAAAACTGTCAAAACACGACACCAGTATAGACTACAAAAACATCTAGCATGATGTAATCTATTGGTTGTAATTGGTTATTGTAGAGTTGTTTATCTGTTGGTTTGTGTCTGACACGAGGAAGGGCAGACTCCTCTCCACATACAGTAGCTGCCTTGGAGGGAGATGTGCTGCTGCTGAAACGGTTCTACCAGAGCAAGGCCAACCCTAATGTCACTGACAAGGTCGGTGTCACGCCCTGACCGTAGAGAACCTTTTATGTCTCTATTTTAGTTTGGTCAGGGTGTGATTTAGGTGGGCATTCTATGTTATTTCCCCCTATGTTTTTGTATTTCTTTGTTTTGGCCGGGTATGGTTCTCAATCAGGTACAGCTGTCTATCGTTGTCTCTGATTGGGAACCAAACTTAGGTAGCTTTTTCCTACAGGGTTTTTGTGGGTAGTTCATTTCTGTTTAGTGTTTTCACCTTACAGGACTGTTTTGGTTATTCTCTTGTTTATTTTTGTTATAGTGTTCAGTTTTAATAAAACAAGCATGAACACTAACCACGCTGCGCTTTGGTCCGATGATTCCCCTTCTTCAGACGACGAATATCGTTACAGTCGGAGAGGAAGTAAGGAAGCCCATAGTAAAACAAAGTACAACTGTAGCTTTATTATACAAAACCTATTCTGAATCCCTGTTTCAGCCATGTTTTAAGGCAGGGGTTCTTGGATGCTGAGTAAGCCTAGTCCTAAATACATGCTCAATGGAGATTCTTCATTGAAAGGGGTTCATAGTCCAAGATCAGGCTTAATACATTTTGTCTGGGAAACCGGTCCAATGTATTGTATTTCACCAGTGAGTTTTAATTGTTTGTGCCAGCGGGCACCTTCCCATTATCTGACCTCTAAGTCCCCTCTGCACATGCTGCAGAGCGAGGGCACACCAACGTGGTGGAGGTCCTCACAGAGAAGTTCAAGTCCAATGTGCTGGCCAGAAGTAAGGTAGGCTACCACCACCACTGCACCTAGCCAGAACTAAGGTAGACTATCACCACCACTGCACCTAGCCAGAACTAAGGTAGGCTACCACCACAACCCTGCTACACCTAGCCAGAACTAAGGTAGTCTACCACCACCACTACACCAAGCCAGAACTAAGGTAGGCTACCACCACACTACCCAAGCTAGAACTAAGGTAGGCTACCACCACCATGCACCTAGCTAGAACTAAGGTAGGTTACCACACACATATCACTAGCCAGAACTAAGGTAGGCTACCACACCACTGCACCTGCCAGAACTAAGGTAGGCTACCACCACCACTACACCTAGCCAGAACTAAGGTAGGCTACCACCACCACTACACCTAGCCAGAACTAAGGTAGGCTACACCACCACCACTAACACCTAGCCAGAACTAAGGTAGGCTACCACCACACTACTACTACACCTAGCCAGAACTAAGGTAGGCTACCACCACCACTGCACCTAGCCAGAACTAAGGTAGGCTACCACCACCACTGGCACCTAGCAGAACTAAGGTAGGCGTACTGTTAGGGTTGCGTCAATTCAATCTGGTATAAGGACAAGTATGACAATGAGTCACTAATTGTATGCTATGTACTTTTTATTACTAAGAATAAATGGCAAATGCAATTTCCGTATATACGGGTTTGTAACATCACGCAGGATGAAAACAGAGAAGACGTCCCGTGTGGCTCAGTTGGTAGAGCATGGCGTTTGCAACGCAGGGTTGTGGGTTCATTCCCACGGGGGGCCCAGGATGAAATGTATGAACTTTCCATTTGTAAGTCGCTCTGGATAAGAGCTCTGCTAATGACTTAAATGTAAATGTAAGACATTGTTCCGGACAAAGATATGATAATATACTCATCAAGAGATAGTTCCTTCCGAGCCGGCCTGTCAGAGTAGAGACTGGGCGTGGTTTAGACTCACCCAGCTATCGTTGGTGTTGGGCTTTAAGCCAGTCCTGGCCCTTGAGCGCATGTGATTGTCCCGACGCTGTTTTGCTGTGTAGATTAACGCTCTTCACCCCAGAGACTGAGGTCAGACAGCTCTGCCAATATTGTCTGAGCTATTCGCACTGTATACAATGCCCACTGGTTCTCGCTCAGGCTAACACGCTTCCGCAGCACACTTATCTGGGCTAACTGTTACTTTCAGCACACACACACAGACCCCAGTCTCCCAGGCCAAACAGTTGCAACAATATTCAATCCATGTGGTTATAGTATTGGGGTTATAGTGCATAATTCAGAACTCACAGCTGATCTTCTTGTGTATAGTTTATCTATTATTGTCTATTGTACACACTAGTCAGCAGTCTCCTGATTAACGCCCCCTTCCTCTACACCCTCCTGTGCCTCTCTAAGATTAGCAAAGTTTCGGTCACCACAGTACAAGTGCACACCATTTCACACTGCTGTTCATATCTTATGCCCTTGTACAATGTTGCATGCACAACACATTCTTTGGGTTGCACCCAACAGTCAGGCTTTCTGAGAATATTGTACAATGCAGATTCCATGAGTCATAAATTCAAACTTTAATGCATAAGATATTTTCTTGTTTATAGTTAGTTAAGCAAGCATGCTAAAAACCTTAAGAACCCACACTACCACCACATACTACTACACCTAGCAGACTAAGGGGCTACCACACCATGCACCTAGCCAGAACTAAGGTAGGCTACCACCACTGCAACTAGCCAGATAAGGTAGGCTCACCACCACTGCACCTAGCCAGAACTAAGGTAGGCTACCACACACTGCACTACCAGACATAGGTAGGCTACACACATGCACCTAGCCAGAACTAAGGTAGGCTACCACCACCACTACACCTACGCAGAACTAAGGTAGGCTACCACCACCACTGACACCTATACGCAGAACCAAGGTAGGCTACCAACCACCACTCACCTAGAGAACAAGGTAGGCTACCACCACCACTACACCAAGCTAGATAAGGTAGGCTACCACCACTGCCACCTAGCAGAACTAAGGTAGGCTATCACCACCACTGCACCTAGCCAGAACTAAGGTAGGCTACCAACCACCTGCACCTAGCCAGAACTAAGGTAGGCTACCACACACCACTACTACTACACCTAGCCAGAACTTAGGCTAGCACCACCACTACTACCACACCTAGCCAGAACTAAGGTAGGGTACCACCAACACTACTACACACCAAGCCAGAACTAAGGTAGGCTACCTCCACTACTACACCAAGCCAGAACTAAGGTAGGCTACCACCACCACTACACCAAGCCAGAACTAAGGTAGGCTACCACCACCACTACTACACTCTTAGAAAAAAGGGTTCCAAAATGGTTATTCGGTTGTTCCAGTTTTGGTTCCAGATAGAACCCTTTTAGGTTCCAGGTAGAGCCCTCTGGGGAAAAGGTTCTACATGGAATATAATAGGGTTCTACCTGAAAGCAAAAAGTATTCTTCAACTTCAAAGGGTTCTCCTATGGGGACAGACGAAGAACCCTTTTAGGTTCTAGATAGCACCTTTTTTTCTAAGAGTGTACACCTACCCAGAACTAAGGTAGGCCAGCTAGCTAACGTTATCCATCCTAGCCAGAACACATCATACGTTTTGAAAATTGAGTGATCGACATCCACAAATGAATACATACCATACATAACATATCATACCAAAAGTAATTTCTTGGTTTTACGTACAGAATAATACGAAATGCCCTGAGACCAGGTTGAGCCAGAATTAAGGTAGGCTACCACCACTACTCCTTTTCAATCCATATGTGCATTTATAGGACAATGATCTCACAAGGAGTCATGATTAGGATAATACAGAGTCCCACGGTGGTTGTTATACTGTACCTTAAATCTGTGGCTGGTTGGTATGGTACAGCAGAACATAGTTATTGTGATGGTGTCTGGCTACAGAAGCTATAGGAGTCATTAGCAGTGGTGGAAAAAATACTCAATTGTCATACTTGAGTAAAAGTAAAGATACCTTAATAGAAAATGACTCAAGTAAAAGTCATCCAGTAAAATACTGCTTGAGTAAAAGTCTAAAAGTATTTGGTTTTAAATATACTTAAGTATCAAATGTAAATGGAATTGCTAAAATGTACTTAAGTATCTAAAGTAAATGTAAAAGTATAAATAATTAAAAAGTCCTTATATTATGCAAGCCGGACAGCACAATTTTACTTTAATTTTTTATTGACGGATAGTTAGGGGCACACTCCAACATAATTTACAAACAAAGCATGTGTGTTTAATGAGTCTGTCAGATCAGAGGCAGTAGGGATGACCAGGGATGTTCTCTTGATAAGTGTGTGAATTGGACATTTTTCCTGTCAAAATGTAACGAGTACTTTTGGGTGTCAGGGAAAATGTGTGGAGTAAAAAGTACAATATTTTCTTTCGGGAATGTAGTGAAGTAAATTTTGCCAAAAATATAAATAGTTAAGTACAGATACCCTCAAAAAGGCAGCAGCTACTCTTCCTGGGGTTTATTATGGATCTCCATTAGTTCCTGCCAAGGCAGCAGCTACTCTTCCTGGGGTTTATTATGGATCCCCATTAGTTCCTGACAAGGCAGCAGCTACTCTTCCTGGGGTTTATTATGGAT
>NC_036870.1:28767764-28812440 GCF_002910315.2 Salvelinus sp. IW2-2015
TATGATGGAACTCCATTAGTCCTGCCAAGGCCAGCAGCTACTCTTCCTTGGAGTTTATTATGGATCTACATTAGTTCCTGCCAAGGCAGCAGCTACTCTTCCTGGGGTTTATTATGGATCTCCATTAGTTCCTGCCAAGGCAGCAGCTACTCTTCCTGGGGTCCAGCAACATTAAGGCAGTTATATACAATTACAAATATTACATTTCATAGCACTTTTCACAACACATTAAGTGTGTGCCCACAGGCCACTACTCTACTATCACATATCTACAATACAAAATCCATGTGTACATGTGTGTAGCGTGCATGTGTCATCATGTGTATGCATGTGTCTCCGCTGTTCCATAAGGTGTATTGTTATCAGTTTTTTAAAATATGATTCTACTGCTTGCATCAGTTACTTGATGTGGAATAGAGTTCCATGTAGCCATGGCTTTCTGTAGTACTGTGCGCCTCCCATAGTCTGTTCTGGACTTAGGAATTGTAAAAGAGACCTGTGTAACATAGACTCAGGGAGTCATGAAACAAGTGCAGTGTGAGTTTAATGATAATGAACATGGAACGAATACAAAACAAGAGACACGTCTAACAAGAAAACATAAACAATACTACCTGATGACTGACAGAACAGAGTGCTAGATAAATGGTAAGTAATCAAGGTAGTAATGAAGTCCAGGTGTAACTGAAGATGGGGCACAGGTGTGCGTAATGATGGCTGCCAGGACCGGTGGTTAGTAAACCGGCGAGGTCTAGCGGGAGAGCGGGACTAGACATGACCTGTGGCATATCTTGTGGGGTATGCATGGGTGGCCGAGCTGTGTGCTAGTAGTTTAAACAGACAGCATGTCAATACTTCTTACAAAAACAAGTAGTGATGAAGTCAATCTCTCCTCTACTTTGAGCAATGAGAGATCGACATGCATATGTTAGCTCTCCTTGTACATTTAAGGTCTCAGATATGCTGCCCTGTTCTGAGCCAATTGTAATTTTCCTAAGTCCCTCTTGGTGGCACCTGACCACACTACTGAACAGCAGTCCAGGTAGGACAAAACTAGGGCCTGTAGGACCTGCCTTGTTGATAGTGTTATTAAGAAGGCAGAGTTCTGCTTTATTATGGACAGACCTCCCCATTTTAGGTACTGTTGCGTCAACATGTTTTTACCATGACAGTTTTATTGCTTCTTTAATCAGACAACAGTTTACAGCTGTGCTAACATAATTGCAAAAGGGTTTTTTAATGATCAATTAGCCTTTTAAAATGATACATTTTGATTAGCTAACACAACGTGCCATTGGAACACAGGAGTGATGGTTGCTGATAACGGGCCTCTGTACGCCTATGTAGATATTCCATAAAATATTGGCAGTTTCCAGCTACAATAGTCATTTACAATATTAACCATGTCTACACTGTATTTCTGATCAGTTTGATGTTATTTTAATGGACAAAACAAATGTGCTTTTCTTTCAAAAGCAAGGGCATTTCTAAGTGACCTCAAACTTTTGAACGGTAGTGTATGTTATAAGTTTGTCCAGGTACATGTATGTTATTGGGTTGTCCAGGTACATGTATGTTATTAGTTTGTCCAGGTACATGTATGTTATTGGCTTGTCCAGGTACATGTATGTTATTGGCTTGTCCAGGTACATGTATGTTATTGGCTTGTCCAGGTACATGTATGTTATTGGCTTGTCCAGGTACATGTATGTTATTGCTTGTCCAGGTACATGTATGTTATTGTGCTTTGTCCAGGTACAGTTGTTATTGCTTGTCCAGGTACATGTATGTTTATTGGCTTGTCCAGTACATGTATGTTATTGGCTTGTCCAGGTACATGTATGTTATTGGCTTTGTCCAGGTACATGTATGTTATTTGCTTGTCCAGGTACATGTACAGTGGGGCAAAAAAGTATTTAGTCAGCCACCAATTGTGCAAGTTCTCCCACTGAAAAAGATGAGAGAGGCTTGTAATTTTCATCATAGGTACACTTCAACTATGACAGACAAAATGAGAAAAAAAATCCAGAAAATCACATTGTAGGATTTTAATGAATTTATTTGCAAATAGTGGTGGAAAATAAGTATTTGGTCACCTACAAACAAGCAAGATTCTGGCTCTCACAGACCTGTAACTTCTTTTTAATAGGCTCCTCTGTCCTCCACTCGTTACCTGTATTAATGGCACCTGTTTGAAACTTGTTATCAGTATAAAAGACACCTGTCCACAACCTCAAACAGTCACACTCCAAACTCCACTATGGCCAAGACCAAAGAGCTGTCAAAGGACACCAGAACAAAAATTGTAGACCTGCACCAGGCTGGGAAGACTGAATCTGCAATAGGTAAGCAGCTTGGTTTGAAGAAATCAACTGTGGGAGCAATTATTAGGAAATGGAAGACATACAAGACCACTGATAATCTCCCTCGATCTGGGGCTCCACGCAAGTTCTCACCCCGTGGGTCAAATGATCACAAGAACAGTGAGCAAAAATCCAGAACCACACGGGGGACCTAGTGAATGACCTGCAGAGAGCTGGACCAAAGTAACAAAGCCTACCATCAGTAACACACTACGCCGCCAGGGACTCAAATCCTGCAGTGCCAGACGTGTCCCCCTGCTTAAGCCAGTACATGTCCAGGCCCATCTGAAGTGTGCTAGAGAGCTTGGATGATCCAGAAGAAGATTGGGAGAATGTCATATGGTCAGATGAAACCAAAAATATAACTTTTTGGTAAAAACTCAACTCGTCGTGTTTGGAGGACAAAGAATGCTGAGTTGGATCCAAAGAACACCATACCTACTGTGAAGCATGGGTGGAAACATCATGCTTTGGGGCTGTTTCGTCCTGGTCCCTTTCTGCAAAGGGACCAGGACGTACGATCCGTGTAAAGGAAAGAATGAATGGGCCATGTATCGTGAGATTTTGAGTGAAACCTCCTTCCATCAGCAAGGGCATTGAAGATGAAACGTGGCTGGGTCTTTCAGCATGACAATGATCCCAAACACACCGCCCGGGCAACGAAGGAGTGGCTTCGTAAGAAGCATTTCAAGGTCCGGAGTGGCCTAGCCAGTCTCCAGATCTCAACCACATAGTACATTTTTGGAGGGAGTTGAAAGTCTGTTGTGCCCAGCAACAGCCCCAAAACATCACTGCTCTAGAGGAGATCTGCATGGAGGAATGGGCCAAAATACCAGCAACAGTGTGTGAAAACCTTGTGAAGACTTACAGAAAACATTTGACCTCTGTCATTGCCAACAAAGGGTATTAACAAAGTATTGAGATAAACTTTTGTTATTGACCAAATACTTTATTTCCACCATAATTTGCAAATAAATTCATAAAAAATCCTACAATGTGATTCTCTGGATTTTTTTCCCTCATTTTGTCTGTCATAGTTAAGTGTACCTATGATGAAAATTACAGGCCTCTCTCATCTTTTAAGTGGGAGAATTTGCACAATTGGTGTCTGACAAATACTTTTTTGCCTCACTGGTATGTTATTGGGTTGTACACGTACATGTATGTATTGGCTTGTCCAGGTACATGTTATTGGCTTGTTCAGCGTACATGTATGTTATTGGCTTGTCCAGGTACATGTATGTTATTGGCTTGTCCAGGTACATGTATGTTATTGGCTTGTCCAGGTACATGTATGTTATTGGGTTGTACACCTACATGTATGTTTTACTCTGTTTCTCCCTGTAGAGACTCTGTGCCAGAGTGGGCAACACTGAAGTCCTAAAGGAGATGCTCAACAGTGTTCCCTCCAGTCACCTGCAGATGGCAGTCAACAAGCACTCCAAGGTACTGATAGAATTGTGTTACTTGGGTGTTACTGGAGAGTTTCTCATGATATTTAAATATTGGTTTACTGCTGTAAAATAACTGGTACTGCTGTTAAATGGGTATTTTGTGGGTGAGTATAATTCCGAAGTGGCATGAACTGTCTTCTGCCTTATGGTTATGTAGTGTTATTGTTTTACTGAGAGGGCACTCTGTCTGTGGGTCCATACAGAACGGCTGGTCACTGTTGTTATTGGCTGCTGAAAGAGGTCACATAGTGGTGGTTAGAATCCTGCTGCAGAACCATGCCAGGGTGGATGTCTCTGGGGTGATATCTCCACTTACAAAACAAAAACTAGTTTCACATAGTCCATCCCTGTTCCAGTTTCTTCCGTTTGGTGCGTAATGAACACGACACCTATAGGACGGCAAGGCAACTCTCCACTTGGAGAGTGGGGCGGAGTGGGGCCACGAGAACATCGCTGACATTCTGCTGTCCCATAAGGCCTTTGTGAACGTTAAGACCAAGCTGAGCCTCACTCCTCTACACCTGGGGTCCCAGAACGGCTCAGCCAGCCTGGTCAGACTACTGGTGGAGACACACCTGGCCAGCATCGACGCTCTCTCCCTGGTCAGTGAGCTGAGCAATGACCCCCTCAATTATGGAGGTCTTGTGAACGTGAACATATCCATGTTCATAGGAAATGTTCCAGCAAAATATGTTGTTGCTAATAGGACAATATGTAGCATCGCCCAGGTTGCAAACATGTGTAAGTTAAAATCAAAGACGTGGCAAATTCTCTTCCCATACCTTCATCTTTTCTAAAGATCATTATTATTTGCACCAAATAACCCATTGGTTTATATCTGTGACCACTCCTGTTCTGTCCTGTGTTCTGAACCTTAATGTGTTTGGCCCTCAGACTAAGCAGACCCCTCTCTACCTCGCTGAAATCAGTGGACAGCTGGACGTGTGCAGCAGCCTGCTACACCTCAGAACATACAGTGGGGCCGTTCTTGTGATCATTTTGACCCCACGGGGTGAGATCTTGCGTGGAGCCCCAGATCGAGGGAGATTATCAGTGGTCTTGTATGTCTTATCAGTGCTCCCACAGTTGATTTCTTCAAACCAAGCTGCTTACCTATTGCAGATTCAGTCTTCCCAGCCTGGTGCAGGTCTACAATTTTGTTTCTGCTGTCCTTTGACAGCTCTTGGTCTTGGTCATAGTGGAGTTTGGAGTGTGACTGTTTGAGGTTGTGGACAGGTGTCTTTTATACTGATATCAAGTTCAAACAGGTGCCATTAATACAGGTAACGAGTGGAGGACAGAGGAGCCTCTTAAAGAAGAAGTTACAGGTCTGTGAGAGCCAGAAATTTGCTTGTTTGTAGGTACCAAAATCTTATTTTCCACCATAATTTGCAAATAAATTCATTAAAAATCCTACAATGTGATTTTCTGGAAAAAAAATTCTCATTTTGTCTGTCATAGTTGAAGTGTACTTATGATGAAAATTACAGGCCTCTCTCATCTTTTTAAGTGGGAGAACTTGCACAATTGGTGGTGACTAAAACTTTTTTGCCCCACTGTACATCATAGTGAGGCTGTTTCTCTGGCTGTTTCTCTGGCTGTTTCTCTGGCTGTTTTCTCTGGCTGACTCTCTGGCTGTTTTCTGGCTGTTTCTCTGGCTGTTTCTCTGGCTGACTCTCTGGCTGACTCTCTGGCTGACTTTCTGGCTGTGCCTATTTCAACTGTGTATGTGCTAAATAAACAAAGGAAGACTGAGATCTTTCCAGAAGGGAATGTGATGGAGAACTCCGGATCTTTCTTCTATAGTTGTAACTTCAACAATCTATTTGCATACCAAGTCCTCTGTAAGCTCTTTGTTGTTTTACCTGTGCCTTTCCTATCAGCATGGCCAGATGGCCTCACCTGATTGCATCAAACGATCATTCATTTATTAATGTATTCATCATCCATTCATTGATTCATTGCCATCCATCAATTCATCCATCCATCCTTCGTTCATCCATCCTTTCATTCATCTAACCATCCATTCACAAAGAGAAGGTGAGACTAGCCTGGAGATGGGAACGTTATGAGAAGAGGGGATGTTAATGAGGCGGCAGGTAATACAGTCTTTCCTACAACAGACAATTATAAATCTAAAATTTAATGGGTATTTTAAAGTGTAGCACTGTGTGGTTATAATATATATATGTTGTATAACATTTTTCTTTTTGTGTATACAAACATTCTGGTATGGTTAATATTGCATAGTAAAATTGTTTAAATAATTATAACATGCTTAAAAGGTCTGTCCTAAAGATTTATCATTAAAGGTTTTTAAAATTGTATCTTATCTTTTAATGAATGGAATATCTGTCTTTCTCTCTCTCTCTGTATCTGTCTGTCTCAGTTTCTCAACACAAGAGAAAGTATTCTGGGAAAGATGGGTGTGTGTGTGTGTGTGTCGTGTGTGTGTGTGTGTGTGTGTGTGTGTGTGTGTGTGTGTGTGTTGTGTGTGTGTGTGTGTGTGTGTGTGTGTCTCTGCATGTGTGTTTGAACCAATGTTTTTTTCTAATCAATAAAGCAGTAGGGGGCTATATGTACATGAGGAAACCCAAACAACAGGTGTTTTTTCTATGAGTGAGAATCACCAATACCCCTTACACACCAGGAGAGCTGCTCTCTGGGGGGGGGGCTGTCACAACATCCAACATAGAAAATACCTATCCACCCCAGACCTTTACACATGGAGAATTCTGAAGGTGCGTTGCAATTACAATCTAAAGAATGCTTTTTTTTAAATATCTAACTACGCATGTTAATATGTATATATTGTCTATTATAAAAGGAATGTTTTTAATAAGGTATTATATAAAAACATTTATATATATATTGTTAAATGCTTTTTTATAAATTACCTATATAGGTATTTAACCCCAAAATGTTGTGGATAAAATCATATATATATATATATATATTAGATTAGATTTTGTGTGTGTTATGTAGTTTGTGGGGAATTGTTAGATATTACTGCACTGGAACTCTCTCTCTCTCTCTCTCAATGTATACCATTTCAGTCAATGTATACCAAAGTAACAAATATTTAACAACGTTTCAATGTTTTGTATTGCAACAGTTATGAAATACAATGACATCCAATTTTTTGAGAATGAATAATATAATGTGTTACATAGTGTGCATATGTGATAACTTTATGTAATAGATTCTCTCTTTCTCTCACTCTCTCACTCTCTCTTCCTCTCTCAGGCTATGAAAAAAGACAAAAGACATGACATTGACTCCTGAGTGTTGAACTTTTGCCCCTTCTATAGCCACCCTGGTTATTATATGACCCTGATGGTCATCTACGATCGTTGGAACGTCTTGAATAACAATAAGGGGCACATGTACTCTTAAATGTCCACTCAGCACATCCCTGGGAGCATGTTTCATCTCTAGTTTAATCCTAGGTTCATGACTTCTAGGGAGTATTTCCTAGATGCTGTGCTTCAGTATTGATGGGTCTTAGATGTTTAGACTGGGTTTCTGTAAAACACTTGGTAACAACTGCTGATGCAAAAAGGGCTTTTAAGAAATACATTTGGTTGATTTACAGATTTGTATTATTATAACAAAATTATTATTATTATCATAATCTTTATTATTATTATGTTACAGGTGAGACGTCCCCAGAAATGTCAACGTCTTGTCAAGTGCTCAAATCTGTACAGCAGCCCCAGACAATCATGTACAGTAGCTCCAATTTACAAGAATGGGTTTACAAGGCAGTGATGAAACTCAGTTTATATGAGTGCTAATTCAAACATACAATGATATATATCTGATACAATTACCCATTAAAAACTGTTGTTACAAAATCAATTCTCATTGTGTTCATTTCAAGGTTTCACAAACATAAAACAACTATCTAGTTAATGTTTCTCGGACTAACACACTGTTGAGTTTCCTATTTACTAAAGAACAGTCATTAAGACAAAACACAAAGAGTTGTAATATAATCTGTATACATGTCATTCTAAACTGAAAACAGGCACATTCTGAAACATGTTGATGATGTTGATGTGATAACACATTTTTTATTCATCTCTCAATTTAGGATAATACCATTTATTTTATACTTTACTTAAATTGTATTATTTATGTTGTCTCATACCATGCTAATACACTACCAAGCAATGCAAACCGATGTGGAATTAACCCCGTAACAGTTGTGTGTCTTTTTGGATCAAGAATTGATCAAGAATACTAATAGGTTTGATCAGATCCTCTTTCCTATTCAGACATATTAATGCACAGCCACATGCAAATCCATMAACTCCACCAATAAAACATTGAAAACCTTAACATGACTACTGGCAATGTCATTATTTTTGTCACCATCCATCAATTGTTGAATTGTGTTATTTTTCTTTGTACATGCATCGAGCTTCCAATGGCTGGAGCCAATCAACATGGTCAATTTAAACGACCCAAATAAAACGCATGTGAAAAGATGTGGTCAAAGTATAAAACTTTACTGTTTTTTCCCCCTAACATTTGCCATAAATAGTAAGCCTTACATCCTGAATGTATATGGGCTCCCAAATATGCACCTGGGAGCACATGGGAGGGGTGGGACCACATGCACTTTTAAGTAATTGAGCCAAGAACATAATGTCTATATTGTAATTAAAATCATTGACCCATAAGAGAACACATGACCAAAACGAAGCATGACCCATATAGAATTAAAACAACATTATTCTTAATGAGAAATATGATCTAATAAACACGTTTGCATAATGAAAGACATGAAAACTGTCTCCAACTATGTATTTAGCTATGTATAAAACTTTGATATTGTCAGTAAGGTCATTGAGACTAACAATAGACAATAGTTATTGTGGGAGGTTTAGGGATAAATATAGTGAAGGATCATGAATGTTAGAGATTTGGTCACAGTAGGGAATTGTCACGCCCTGACCATAGTTTGCTTTGTATGTTTCTATGTTTTGTTTGGTCAGGGTGTGATCTGAGTGGGCATTCTATGTTGTATGTCTAGTTTGTCTATTTCTATGTGTTGGCGTGATATGGTTCTCAATCAGAGGCAGGTGTTAGTTGTTGTCTCTGATTGGGAACCATATTTAGGTAGCCTGTGTTGTATTGTGGGGTTTGGGTGATTGTTCCTGTTCGTGTGTTCCTGTGGTCCTACCATACGGGACTGTTTCGTCTTCGTTTATTTTGTCAGTTTATTGTTTTTTTGTTCTTTATGTTCAAGTATCCTTATTAAAATGGATACTTACCACGCTGCACCTTGGTCCTCCTCTCTTTCTCCTAACGATGGACGTTACAGGAATTTGAAAGACGGGGATTAGAACCCTAAAGTAATAGTGGTAAGAAAGATCATAAAGGTCATTTCAGATTCAGGTTTAGGGGGGTAATAACTTTATGGAAACCACTATTCATACTATGTGGATTATAAACATGTACAGACATAGAGAACCACCACATCAAGGTGTAAGAGGGATGAATGGCTATTCAATGTACAACAGTAGTCTTCTGTAACAAGCTATACGTATTAAATATGTTTACATACATCCATGACTGAATGGTTTCACAAACTCCTTTAAAGGTTTTGTAATTAAGTTGTAACAGACCTAGAGACACCAAAACATCAATGTTTAGAGAAGCTTGGAGAATATTCCACAAGTAAGGGGCAAAGAGCTGATTTACCTAACTCTGTACAGACCAAAGGAATTTCCAGAGTTAGCAATCCCTGAGACTGTGTATGATAATGGCACGTCTTACCTCTAACGGTTATTGTAGATGTTAGCTACAGAGGGAGTTTACAGTATGTAAAATAGCTTTATAAAGGCAAAGAGAGCAACAAATTGACCTACGTGACCTCAAAGAGGGTCAGTCTACTTTATAATAGAGAATGCAGGGATGTGTACTGAACTTGTACCCATAATAAAACAAAGTGATCTGTGGTCAAATGCATCTAAAGGCTTTAATGAAGTGGCAGCTGCATTCATATAGATGATTTCGCAATAGTCTAGGACCAGTAAGAACATAGATTGAATTATCTGCTTTGTACTATTAAGCAAGAGGCCTGACCTATTTCTATAGAAGAAGACCCTTTTTATATTCAACATCTTAATTAACTAACTCATCAATATGTTAAAAAAAAGACAACTTAACGTATGTACTGATACACCGTACTAGGTACGTACACTTCAATCATTAGAATAATTTTTGTGTACTCTAGAAAACAACATATACTTAGTTTTCCATGTATTCAATAATAATTTAAGGTCAGTAAAGGTTTTCTGCAAAATAATGAAAGTTTAATGTAGTTCAGAAAGAGCATGATCAGCAGGGCGGGCGATAGAGTACACAACTGTATCGTCTGCGTACAAGTGCAGGTAATACTTTGTTATTATTATATTTATATATTTTTTGACAACACAATATTATTAATGTATACAATATAGTTGTTTATTAGACATTCTAACATATAACACAATATCTAGATACAAAAAAATGTATATGCAACATTTGAACAACAATTTCGACCCCCCTCGGGTTATGATGTATATAACATGACGACACATTGGCTATTTTAGTATTCCTTTTTTATTTTTTATTTACATGTTTATAATCCGAAAGTATATTTTTTAGAGTGGAGGGAAATATTGTTTATGTTAAACTGTAGAGAACAAGAACCTTTGGTGAATCTGTCACGTTCGTCGTATGAATCGGACCAAGGTGCAGCGTTGTATGCGTACATTCTATATTTATTAAAAGAATGAACACTGAACAAACTAACAAAACGAACCGTGAAGCTAATATGAATAGTGCAGACAGGCAACTAAACATAGAACAAGAACCCACGAACACAAAAGGGAAAATGGCTTCCTAAATATGATCCCCAATCAGAGACAACGATAAACAGCTGCCTCTGATTGGGAACCAAATCAGGCAACCATAGACATACAAATACCTAGACCTACAAAACCCCTAGACATACAAAAACCCTAGACAATACAAAACTAGCATACCCACCCTCGTCACACCCTGACCTAACCAAAATATAAAGAAAACAGAGATATCTAAGGTCAGAGCGTGACAGAATCAGAGTCACTGATGTTTTATAAACAGTACTACACATATACAGAAGGCTCGTTCTGACAATAAACAAGAAGCTTTAACGTTTCAAACGAGGATGTCAAGACAGGTCCGTACTGTAGTACTACACTATTACACTGTTATGTACTACTAATATACTAGTATCTAAGATCTATCTAAGGAATATCTATAGGGGAGAACATGTACAAGATATAACACATTCCCCTCAGCATCAAAGGATGCATACACTGACACTGACATTGTATTATGTTATGTGACAATAGCATAAGTATGTGTAAAGACTTTACAAATACACATGCTTTACCCTAAACAGATGCATCAAATGTTCAAACCCATTCCACAGATCAACGATGTCACTACACATCAATCACCTTGACAGCTTGAATGTAAACACAGGCTTTAACATAAACAGATGCACTATCAGGTTACATAAACACTGACTCGATAGCGTGAGAACTTACGGACAGGATGTACATATATGGGCATAACCACGTGACCCATAAAATACCTCATCAATCACTTTTTGACCCATGCCGAATACTGTATTCTCTCTGACAATAATAAAAACTATGCCAGATCACACACTAATTACATTGACACGCGACAAACCTAAGGCCCCAATTCCATTGTGGCTGGACCCCACTCCACTACGCCGCCAAAGCAGGCTGTCTGGGCATGGTGCGATTCCTGGTGGAGTGGGGCCAGTGTAGAGTGCCAGGGGGGACGGACGCCTCTCAGATTTGCGAAATGTAGAGTGAGGGAGAGCTTAGTATCTCCATTCGCCGTGTTTGGAGGAAGAAGAAGGATGAGTACAACCCCAAGAACACCATCCCAACCCGCTTCTCTGTGTGTGGAGTAAAGGTGGTCTAGAGTTTTTTTTTCCTATGGTTGCATGTGACATGCTGGTAGAAATTAGTTAAAACAGATTTAAATTTGCCTGCATTAAAGTCCCTGGCCACTAGGAGCGCCGCTTCTGGATGAGCATTTTCTTGTTTGCTTATGACCTTATACAGCTCATTGAGTGCGGTCTTAGTGCCAGCATCGGTTTGTGGTGGTAAATAGACTGCTACGAATAATATAGATGAAAACTCTCTTGGTAGATAGTGTGGTCTACAGCTTATCATGAGGTAATCTACCTCAGGCGAGCAATACCTCGTGACTTCTTTAATATTAGACATTGTGCACCAGCTGTTATTGACAAATAGACAAACACACCCACCCCTCGTCTTACCAGGCATAGCTGTTCTGTCCTGCTGATGCACGGAAATCCCAGCCAACTGTATATTATCTGTGTCGTCGTTCAGCCATGACTCGGTGAAACATAAGATATTACAGTTTTTTATGTTCTGTTGATAGGATAGAACGGAGATTATTCCGTTTATCTCTAGTGATTGCACATTGGCCAATAGAACGGATGCTAGAGGTGGGTTACCCTCTCGTCGACAAATTCTCTTGTCAGTTGAGAACCACTGGTCTAGTATATAAACCAGTTGAGAACCTTTGGTCTAGTGTATAAACCAGTTGAGAACCACTCTACTGGTGTATAACATTGAGAACCACTGGTCTAGTGTATAAACCAGTTGAGAACCACTGGTCTAGTGTATAAACCAGTTGAGAACCACTGGTCTAGTGTATAAACCAGTTGAGAACCACTGGTCTGATGTATAAACCAGTTGAGAACCACTGGTCTAGTGTATAAACCAGTTGAAACCACTGGTCTAGTGTATAAACCAGTTGAGAACCTCTGGTCTGGTCTATAAACCAGTTGAGAACTACTGGTCTAGTCTATAAACAAGTTGAGAACTACTGGTCTAGTATATAAACCAGTTGAGAACCACTGGTCTAGTGTATAAACCAGTTGAGAACCACGGCTAGTTAAACCAGTTGAGAACCACTGGTCTAGTGTATAACCATAGCCATTAGTTGTGAACCACTGGTTAGTGTATAAACCAGTTGTGAACCACTGTCTAGTGTATAAACCAGTTGAGATCCACTCTACTAGTGTATAAACCAGTTGAGAACCACTGGTCTAGTATATAAACCAGTTGAGCACCACTGGTCTAGTATATAAACCAGTTGAGAACCACTGGTCTAGTGTATAAACCAGTTGGAACCACTGTCTAGTGTTAAAACCAGTTGAGTCCACTCTACTAGTTTGTATAACCAGTTGAGAACCACTCTACTAGTATAAACCAGTTGAGAACCTCTGGTCTTGTGTATAAACCAGTTGAGATCCACTCTACTAGTGTATAAACCAGTTGAGAACCACTGGTCTAGTGATAAACCAGTTGAGATCACCTACTGTGTATAAACCAGTGAGAACCACTCTACTAGTGTATAAACCAGTTGAGAACCTCTGGTCTAGTGTATAAACCAGTTGAGATCCACTCTACTAGTGTATAAACCAGTTGAGAACCACTGGTCTAGTGTATAAACCAGTTGAGATCCACTCTACTAGTGTAATAAACCAGTTGAGAACCACTGTCTAGTGTATAAACCAGTGAGAACCACTGGTCTAGTGTATAAACCAGTTGAGAACCACTGGTCTAGTATAAACCAGTTGAGAACCACTGGTCTAGTGTTATAACCAGTTGAGAACCACTGGTCTAGTGTATAAACAGTTGAGAACCATGGTCTAGTATATAAACAGTTGAGAACCACTGCTCTAGTGTATAAACCAGTTGAGAACCACTGGTCTAGTGTATAAACCAGTTGAGAACCACTGGTCTAGTGTATAAACCAGTTGAGAACCACTGGTTGTCAGGGTTGTGTGCGGAGAAGTATCGGAGTCAAGCGCAGGACACAGGTGTTGAGTGAAACCACAGTGTTTTACTCAAAATAGATGCAGAAGTTCCACAAATGGAAAATATAATAAATACACACGTAAACATCACAACACCTAACGCACAAACAATCACGGACAAAACTGAAATGAAAGCAGAGGGTTAAATAGGAACATGATGGGGGAATTGAAACAGGTGTGTATAAAACAGACAAAACAAAACGAAACTGAAAAATAGATCGATGACTAGAAAGCCGGTGACGTCGACCGCCGAACACCACCCGAACAAGGAGAAGGGCCGACTTCGGCGGAAGTCGTTACACTGGTCTAGTGTATAAACCAGTTGAGAACCACTGGTCTAGTGTATAAACCAGTTGAGAACCACCTGGTCTAGTGTATAATGTGTATCATCATAACTTTCATACGACAGTGCCTTGATTATTGTTGACGTAACATTGCATTATGATAACACTTTTCTAGGGACAGTATTTCGAAAACATGTTTTATTTTACAAATGAATCTGTTGACTGAAACACCTGTTTATTTTATAAATGAATCTGTTGTTACTGAAACACCTGTTTATTTTACCAATGAATCTGTTGTTACTGAAACACCTGTTTATTTTAAAAATTAATCTGTTGTTACTGAAACACCTGTTTATTTTATAAATGAACTTGTTGTTACTGAAACACCTGTTATTTTATAAATGAATCTGTTGTTACTGAAACACCTGTTTATTTTACAAACGAATCTGTTGTTACTGAAACAACCTGTTTTATTTTACAATGAATCTGTTGTTACTGAAACACCTGTTTATTTTTATAAATGAATCTGTTGTTACTGAAACACCTGTTTTATTTATAAATGAATCTGTTGTTACTGAAAACACCTGTTTATTTTATAAATGAATCTGTTGTTACTGAAACACCTGTTTTATTTTATAAATGAATCTGTTGTTACTGAAACACCTGTTTATTTTATAAATGAATCTGTTGTTACTGAAACACCTGTTTATTTTACAAATGGAAGTGTCTACGTCAGCTCTGCCAATCAGGACACTTAACTGTACGTCTGCCAAAGCCTCCGATTTGACAATATACATTGTATGATGCTTCATTCTAAAGTTAAATAAGTAAGTTAACATTTTTATGAAGCATTTATTGTAGTGACATGTGTAGAGAAACTTATATTTGATATAACATGTGAGTTACTCAGTAACTCCATTACTTAATTAAAATGGTCAAAACTGTGCAATAGAGAAATAGGAAGTCAAACCTGTCTGCTTTCTCTGTCACATAACTTTCTTTCTTTTGGCTAATTGCTTCTTCCACCCTCTCTCTCTCTCTCTCTCTCTGTATCTCCTATATCTATACTTCTAAATACTTTGAAGTACTACTTAAGTCGTTTTTTGGGGTATCTGTACTTTACTTTACTATTTATATTTTTGACAACTTTTACTATTAGTTCATTACATTCCTAAAGAAAATAATGTACTTTTTACTCCATACATTCTCCCTGACACCCAAAAGTACTCGTTATATTTTGAATGCTAAGCAGAACATAAAATGGTTAAATTCACACAGTTATCAAGAGAACATACCTGGTCATCCCTACTGCATCTGATCTGGCGGACACACTAAACAACAAATGCTTAGTTTGTAAATAATGTCTGAGTGTTGGAGTGTGCCCCTGGCTTTCCGGAAATAAATAAAAATAGAATGGTGCCGTCTGGTTTTCTTAATATAAGAAATTTGCAATGATTTATACTTTTACTTTTGATACTTAAGTCATTTTTTGTGATTCCATTTACTTTTGATACTTAAGTATATTTAAAAACAAATACTTTAAGACTTTTACTCAAGTAGTATTTTGCTGGTTGACGTTCACTTTTACTTGAGTCATTTTCTATTAAGGTATCTTTACTTTTACTCAAGTATGACAATTGAGTATTTTTTCCACCACTGTCTATGGCTACAAAACAGGACTGTAAACAACAGACTATAAAACAGGACTGTAAACATCTAATGCTACAAAACAGGACAGTAAACATATGACTATGAAACAGGACAATCGACATTATGGCTACAAAACAAGACTGTAAACAACATGACTATTAAAACAGACTGTAAACATTATGGCTACAAAACAGGACTGTAAACATTATGGCTACAAAACAGACTGTAAACATTATGACAAAACAGTGACTGTAAACATTATGGCTAAAAACAGGACTGTAAACATTATGGCTATAAAAACATGTGAAACATTATGACTATGAACAGGACAGAAACATTATGGCTATGAAACGGACTGTAAACATTATGGCTATGAAACAGGACTGTAAACATTATGCTATAAAACAGGACTAAACATATGCTATGAAACAGGACTGTAAACATTATGACTTATGAAACAGGACAACGACATTATGCTATGAAACAGGACTAAAAAACATTATGCTATAAAACAGGACTGTAAACATATTATGGCTTACAAAACAGCACTGACTAAACATTATGCTATGAAACAGACTTAAAACATTAATGGCTAAAACAGACTGTAAACATTATGGCTTACAACAAGACGAAACATATATGCTATATAACTTAAAACATATGGACTATAAACAGGACATACATATGGCTACAAAACAAGACTTAAACCATTGATGGCTATGAAACAGACTGTACAACATAAGTGCTTATAAAACAGGACTGTAAACATTATGGCCTACAAAACAGGACTGTAAACATTATGGCTATTAAACAGGACTGTAAACACTATGGCTACAAAACAGGACTGTAAACAACATGACATGACACAAAACAGACTGTAAACATTATGGCTACAAAACAGGACTGTTAAAACTTATGGCTACAAAACAGGACTGTATAACATATGGCTATGTAAACATGACAAACAGACTGTTATAACACTAGGCTACAAAACAGGACGTAAACAACATGACTAAAAACAAGGACCGTAAACAATTATTGCTACAAAACAGGACTGTAAACATTATGGCACATAAAACAGGATTGTAAACAGTATGACTATGAAAACAGGAAGAAACATTATGGCTATGAAACAGACTGTAAACATTATGGCTATGAACAGACTGTAAACATTATGGCTATAAAACAGGACTGTAAACATTATGCTATGAAACAACTGTAAACATTATGACTATGAAACAGGACAATCGACATATAGCTATGAAACAGGACTGTAAACATTATGCTATAAAACAGGACTGTAAACATTAGCTAAAACATGATGTAAACAATATGACTATAAACAACATGAAACATTAGCTATGAAACAGGAACATGAAAGAAACATTTGGCTATGAAACAGGACTGTAAACATAGCTAAAACAGGACTGTAAACATTATGGCTATGAAACAGGACTGTAAACATTATGGCTATGAAACAGACTGTAAACATTATGCTATGAAACAGGACTGAACATTATGGCTATGAAACAGACAAAACATTATGGCTATGAAAACAGGACAGTAAACATTATGGCTATGAAACAGACAGTAAACATTATGGCTATAACAAGGACAGTAAACATTATGGCTTATGAAACAACAGTAAACATTATGGCTAAACAAAACAGACTATAAACATTATGGCTACAAACAGAACTGTAAACAATTATGCTATAAAACAGGATTGTAAACAGTATGACTATGAAACAACAGAAACATTAGGCTATGAAACGGACTTAAACATATGGCTTATAAACGGGACTGTAAACATATGCATAAAAACAGGACAGGAAACATTATGCTATGAAACAGGACAGTAAACATTATGGCTATGAAACAGGACTGTAAACATTATGACTATGAAACAGGACATGTAAACATTATGACATGAAACAGACTGAAACATATACTATAAACAGGACTTAAACGTTATGGCTTTGAAACAGACTGTATAACATTATTCTAGAAAACAGGACGTAAACATTATGGCTATGAAACAGGACAGAAACATTATCGCTATGAAACAGGAACAGGAAACATTATGCTATAAACAGGACTGTAAACATTAGACTATGAAACAGGACTGTAAACATTATGACATGAAACACGACTGTAAAACATTATGCTATAAACAGGACAGTAAACATTATGGCTATGAAACAGGACTGTAAACATTATGGCTATGAAACAGGACTGTAACATTATGCTATGAAACAGGACTGTAAACATTATGGCTATGAAACAGACCAGTAAAACATTATGCTATAAACAGACTTAAACATTATGCTATGAAACAGGACTGTAAACATTATGCTATAACAGACTAAAACATTATGGCTATGAAACAAAGGACTGTAACATTATGCTATAAACAGGACTGTAACATTAAACTATGAACAACAGGACTTAAAACATTATGGCTATAAACAGACTTAAACATATATGGCTATGAAACAGGACATGAAACATTATGCTATGAAAACAGACTGTAAACATTAATGACTTAATAAACAGGACAGAAACATTATGGCTATGAAACAGACAGTAAACAAATTATGACTATGAAACAGACTGTAAAACATTATAGGCTATGAAACAGGACAGTAAACATTATGGCTATGAAACAGACTGTAAACATGTATGGCTATGAAACAAACTGTAAACATTATGGCTATGAAACAGACGAAACATTATGGCTTAAAACAGGACTTAAACATTATGACTATAAAACAGGACTGTAAAACATTATGGCTATGAAACAGGACTTAAACATTATGCTATGAAACAGACTGTAAACATTATGCTATGAAAACAACTGTAAACATTATGCTATGAAACAGACTGTAAACATTATGGCTATGAAACAGGACTGTAAACATTATGGCTATGAAACAGGACTGTAAACATTATGGCTATGAAACAGGACTGTACACATTATGGCTATGAAACAGGACTGTAAACATTATGACTATAAAACAGGAGAGGAACCTTCCTCTCTCTTTTCTATTAAACTAAACTCTGCAGCCACCTGTGCTTCTTTCATTAATAACGGCAGAGATACGGGGGGAAACCCTTCGCTTCTCTCATTCTCTATGATTAACCACCAGGATGTTGTTTTTACCTGGTCAGACCAGGACGAGTACAGGGTGTCCGGGGAGCGAGACGGATGCGTTTGAAGCACATAACATTTAATAAGTCACTGTCAATAGGACTCTGCTTAACGTAACGCCAGACAGAAAGCGAAAAGAGGGGAGAAATAACCCAGTTTGCAATCCAAATGGCGCCCTATTTCCTTTATAATGCACTACTTTTGACCAGGGCCCATGGGGTCATAGTCAAAAGTAGTGCATTATGTAGGGAATAGTGTGCCATTTGGAACGGAGTTCAGGATTCTCATATTTCATCTCTCTAAGTGCCTTGCAGTACTAAGTGTCTGAATCTCGTCATATTGTATTGGTGATATTTTTGTATTACCTAAACTTTCATCAGGATTAAAGTCTGTAATGTACGGTATATTCCGATGACGTACAGTGATTGCACGTTGTTGAGAAGACTAAGCCCTTGAGCTTGAAATGTTTATAGAGATGATTCTAATTCATATATCCATGTACTATGTGTTTTCACTCCAGTTTGTTTTAGCCGGTTTACACATTTGCATAGAAGGTAGGCAAACTCCTTGGGTCAGTCCAGTTGGAGTGTAAACAGTCTGTTAAACTTGAACTTACAGTCTGTCCCAACACAAACACAAGGCATGACTTAGAGCATGTAGTCATGAGACAACTTCAACATTTTGTGACAACATCAAAATCAGAATCAATCTATGAATGACCATTCTAGGCATGGCCACATTTGTATTCTGTAGCCGCCAGTTAATCTTCTGTAAATCATTCATTTTTTTGTTATAATTTTTTTTTCTCACAGAAAATGGAAGACATCCCTCTCCCCTTTCCAACACATTTTCCTGTAAATCATACATTTTTGGCGAAAGATTAAAATATTATAAATCTGTGGAGAGGAGTCTCTGTTGGTTGTTGGGGTCAAACCTTTCTCAGACGATGGACAGACTACCAAGAGAAAGAGAGACATGGGCCAATCGTGCAGAGTTCATCCTTTCTTCAGTAGGCTATGCAGTCGGAATTGGAAATGTCTGGCGCTTTCCATATGTCTGCTTCAGCGGTGGTGGAGGTCAGTTCATGGAAAAGTATGCTTTGGGGTACAACATTACCTTGGAGCTCTTATACTAGTTTTAATAGACTATTATTAGATTAAATGTTTTATCATTGATTTCTACATCTAATTACCATCTCCTCTCCCCAGGTGCATTCCTCGTTCCCTATCTTACCATGATGTGTCTGTGTGCCATCCCACTGGTGTTCATGGAGTTTACAGTGGGGCAGTACACAAAAAAAGGACCTGTTGAGGCGTTCATCAACATCTGTCCTCTAATGAAAGGTGGGATAACTTTTGCCTCAAAAAAGGGAAGATCATACATTACAAGATATAATTGACCAGTATTATGAAGTCAGTTTTATATCAAGAGAGACCACAAGTAACAGAATACGAGAGCCTGTATCATTTTTCATTTTATTTTACCTTAAACCTATGCTATGTTTATTCCATGTTTGTTGTTGTTGATCTCCAGGTGTGGGTGTGGCTATGGTGATGCTGTCCTTCATCGTGGCCTCCTACAACAACACAGTCCTGACCTGGGTTCTGTACTACCTCTTCCACTCCTTCACAGCCCCGTTACCATGGCAGCTCTGTAATGCCACCTGGAACATTCCAGAGAACTGTTCCAGCTTCATGGAAAACACCACCACCCACCTGCAGTCCGCCACTAAACAATTCTTTGAGTAGGTTTACATGTTACAGTAACATTTTAACCGTTCTCATTCAATGTTACTTCAAGCTGTGATGTTGGTTTAACCAAATTCACAACACAGACATCTCCCTAGTTGTTTTTATTCACCAAGCATGTAGCATCATTACACTTAAATACTGTGTGTGCTTAGCCATAGGCTCCTGGAAATCACTGAGGGGATTGAGACTGTGGGCCACCTGCGATGGGAGCTGGTCGGAATTCTCCTGCTGATCTGGGTCATCCTATTCTTCTGTGTCTTCAAGGGGATCAGATCCACTGGCAAAGTTGTCCATCCCTCCTGACTATTGTTAAAGACATTAGATACCCAACAGAGCACTTCATCAAAGTGATTCTGCTCTACTAATGATGAGTGTCGGGGAGAACTATTGCGGTGTGACACTCGAATCACTCCACACAACTCAACATTGTGTGTTGTGTGTGTGTTGTGTTGTGTGTGTGTGTGTGTGTGTGTGTGTGTGTGTGTGTGTGTGTGTGTGTGTGTGTGTGTGTGTGTGTGTGTGTGTGTGTGTGTGTGTGTGTGTGTGCACGCGTCCATCCACAGGTGGTGTACTTCACAGCACTGTTTCCATATGTGGTCCTTCTGGCTCTTCTGTTCAACAATGTCCGACTACCAGGAGCCCTGGATGGCATCCTGTTCTTCCTGACACCCAAATGGAACAAACTGGGAGAGATACACGTGAGTGGGTCAAAGCACTTATAAACTTTGACTTGACTTCGACTTGAAGAAGTGATCTTATTCTTGAATTAATGACATAGACACGTTGTGATGATCTTGGTTAGGTTTCCCTACACTGATTTTCTTAGTCAGTTTGCAGGTCTTGCTCCCATAAAATAATTACTTTGTCAGTCTATAACACTGTATCTACCCATGCTTGAGTCATTATGTGGGAAGTGTTAGAGGACCGTTTGACCTCAGGAATGCCCGCTCATTGTTTCATGCTTCCAGGCAGTGGTGTTTTTATTTGTCTAGAGAAAACAATGTTTAACCAGCTCCTATTGTAAAAAAGTAACTGTCAAGCGTTTGCTTCTTTATACTGTTGATACAACTAGCTCCTGGGGCACTGCACTGGGGCTGGCCCATTGCTTCCAATGTGTGTGTGTCTCAGGGGGCATAAGCATAAAGACAAATGTCCATTCTCTGCAAGTTAATGGACAATAAGGTGATCTTTTTGACAGGTATGGATTGATGCTACTGCTCAGATCTTCTACTCAATAGGCGTTGGATTTGGCTGCTTACTGTCTATGGCCAGCCACAACAAGCTCAACAATAACATCCTCAGGTAGCCTGCAGAAAGCACTCTTTTTTTAACGTGTGACATTTTGCACATTGCACTGCCATTGCTAACAAACACACAGATATACAGTATTTGGCCCCATACAAACTGACTGCCTCCTGGTGTGGTGCTAGTGTTGGACTTCTACACAACTATGGATTTCATCGGAATTATGTTTTAAAAATTACTTCATAAACGTAAACAATGAACTCATCATTATCTTTTGTGTGCGGCAGGGATGCAATGATTGTCACTTTGGCGAACTCTGCCACCAGTATTTTTGCTGGCTTCGTCATGTTCTCTGGCATCGGCTACATGGCACATGTGCGCCACCTCCAAGTGGAGCAACTGGCTGTTGGAGGTACTGTTCAGGAGGACTTAGCTCTGGTCCAGGGCGTTACTGGCTGTTGGAGGTACTGTTCAGGAGGACTTAGCTCTGGTCCAGGGCGTTACTGAGCTGTTGGAGGTACTGTCCAGGAGACTTAGCTCTGGTCCAGGGCGTTACTGACTGTTGAGGTACTGTTCAGGAGGACTTAGCTCTGGTCCAGGGCGTTTACTGGCTTGTTGGAGGTAACTGTTCGAGGAGGACTTAGCTCTGGTCCAGGGCGTTTACTGGACTGTTGGAGGTACTGTTCGCGGAGGACTTAGCTCTGGTCCAGGCGTTACTCGGACTGTTGGAAGGTACTGTTCAGGAAGAGGACTTAGCTCTGGTCCAGGGCTTACTGACTGTTGGAGGTACTGTTCGGGAGGACTTAGCTCTGTGCCAGGGCGTTACTGCCTGTTGGAGGTACTGTTTCAGGGGACTTAGCTCTAGTCCAGGCGTTACTGGACTGTTGGAGGATCTGTTCTGGGGACTTAGCTCTAGTGTCCAGGGCTTTACTGCTGTTGGAGGTACTGTTCAGGGGACTTAGCTCTGGTCAGGGCGTTTACCTGACTTGTTGGGGTACTGTTCGGGAGGACTTAGCTCTTGTCCAGGGGCGTTCTGCTGTTGGAGGTTACTGTTCAGGGGGACTTACGCTCTGGTCCAGGGCGTTTACTGATGTTGGAGGTTGTTCGGAGGATTTAGCTCTAGGGTCCAGGGCGTTACTTGCCTGGTTGGGAGTACTGTTCAGGGGGACTTAGCTCTGGTCCAGGGCGTTACTGACTGTTGGAGGTACTGTTCGGGAGGACTTAGCTCCAGTCAAGTACATTACATGTGGTTTGCTGATGCTGAGCCTTTTTCAACAGGCATCTTTTTCAAGTTTTAATGTCACGTACACAAGTACAGTGAAATGCCTTGCTTGCTAGCTCTAATCCCAACAATCCCAACAATCCCAACTAGTAATCAATAACAATGTATTACTAAAAAGAACAAGGTAAAACAAAAACACACGAGAAATAAGAAGTTCACGAGAAAGTAAGAAGCTACATACAGGGTCAGTTCTAATACCATATTTACAATGTGTAGGGATACTGGAGTGATAGAGGGATATAGGATATATGATTAACAGAGTAGCAGCAACGTCTATGATGAATGTATGTGAGTGTGTGTGTGCATTTGTGTAGAGTCTGTTTAAATGTGTGTGCGTGTTATGTGTGAGCAAATTAATTGTGTGTGTGTGTGTGTGTGTGTGTGGTGTGTGTGTGTGTGTGTTGGAGAGTCAGTGTGTGTGAGTGAGTGTATAGAGTCCTGTGAGTGTGCATAGAGACAGCGCAAGAATAAAAATAAACAAAAGGGTCAACTCAGATAGTCTGTGTAGCCATTTTGTTAGCTATTTATTTGGCTTGGGGATAGAAGTTGTTCAGGGGCCTGTTGATGTCAGACTTGATGCACCGGTACCACTTGTTGTGCAGAAGTAGAGAAAATGGCCTATGGCTTGGGTGGCTGGAGTCTTTAATAATTTTACGGACCTTTCACACCGCCTGATATAGAAGACCTGGATGGCAGGGAGCTGGGCAGTCTGCACCACCCTCTGTAGCGCCATGCGATCGAGAGCGGTGCGGATGCCATACCAAGCAGTGGTTCAGCTGGTCAAGGTGCTCTCAATGGTGCAGCTGTAGAAATGTTTGAGGATTTGAGGGCCCGTACCAAACCTTTTCAACCTCCTGAGGGGTAAGAGGCGCTGTCGCACCCTTTTTACGACTGTCCGCCTGCGTGTGGACCATGTTAAATCCCTAGTGATTTGGACACAGAGGAACTTGAAGCTCTCGACCCGCTCCACTGCAGCCTCGTCGATGTGGATGGGGGCATGCTCGCCCCCTCGTGTCCGGTAATCCATGATCAGCTCCTTGGTTTTACTGAGGTTGAAGGAGAGTTTGTGATCCTGGCAGCACACTGCCAGGTCACTGACCTCCGCCCTGTAGGCTGTCTCATTGTTGGTGATCAGGCCTACCACCGGCGTGTCGTCAGCAAACTTGATGATGGTGTTGGAGTCGTGCATGGCCACGCAGTCGTGGGTGAACAGGGATTACAGGAGGGGGCTGAGGTGATGTTCCCTACCCTCACGCACCTGGGTTCGGCCTGTCAGGAAGTCCAGGATCCAGTTGCAGAGGTTGGTGTTTAGTCCCAGGGCCCTAAACTTGATGACGAGCTTGGAGGGGACAATGTTGTTGAACGCTGAGCTGTAATCAATGAACAGCATTCTCACATAGGTATTCCTCTTATCTAGGTGGGTGAGGGCAGTGTGGAGTGCAATTGAGTTTGCATCGTCTATGTATCTGTTGGGGTGGTATGCAAATTGGAGTGGGTCTAGGGTGTGTGCCATAACCAGCCTTTCAAACCACTTCATGATTACAGATGTGACTGCTACAGGACAGTAGTCATTGTGGAATGAAGCCTTACATGCTGACCACACAGCATGCGTTGCGTGCCCAAGAGATGCAATATAATTGCACACATACTTGTTATTCAATTGTTGCACCCACACTACTTGCGCACGCCAACGAGCGTCTGCGTTGCCAAGCGCTAAAATAGAAGTCAGTTCTATTTGTGACGCTGAACGCTGTGCAAGTCCTGTCTCTCCCATCTCCTCATTGGTTTATAGAAGCAGATACCCACATGCCATCTCTCATTGGTTATACCACGTTGGTGATTGAAAGACGGTTCGTCGGTCGTCGTGGTAATACTATGAAAGTTAGATGCTAATCACCATATAAAGTCCAAAGAAGAAAAAGCCTGGAAAGAGGAGAGATGACTAGAAACGATTCGGTTGACCATTTTATGTGTGGATTAAATGTCGGAGTAGAGGACCTTGTGCATTTCAGGTAAAATAACAAGTCAACTTTTATATCACAGGACAAATTATCTGTCACGATCATTGTTAGGTGAAAGAGAGGACCAAGGCGCAGCGTGATAATGATACATCTTCTCTTTATAATGAAGACGAAACAAACACTTTTACAAACTAACAAAACAACAAACGTGAAGCTATATAAACCAATAGTGCTGACACTAAGCACTACACATAGACAATTACCCAGAACCTACCTAATGCCTATGGCTGCCTTAAATATGGCTCCCAATCAGAGACAACGATAGACAGCTGTCTCTGATTGAGAACCAATCCAGGCAACCATAGACTTACATAAACACCTACACTGAACACAACCCCATGAACTCTACAAAACCCCCTATACAATACAAACACCCTAGACTAGACAAAAAACACACAAACATCCCCCATGTCACACCCTGACCAAACTAAAATAATAAAGAAAACTAAGATAACTAAGTCCAGGGCGTGACATTATCTAGCAACAGCAAGCTAGCTAAATAGAACAAATTAGCTAGCAACTGCAAGCTAGCTAGCTAAATTGCCATAAATATTTCATGCTTTTCGACCTGTCCCCAAATTAATATAATTGGTTCAGAGTTTGTTTTGATATTTCAACCTGCGTGTCGTGATCGCGTTTGGTGTGGGGGGACAAAATCAACTTGGCCACGATGGCGCACGCGCGCGTCTGGTTTGGGTACGGTGTTAAAGTTATTTGGAAGAGGAATAATGGTGGTCAGTTAAAGACGTGAGGATTACAGACTGGGACAAGGAGAGGTTGAAAATGACAGTGAATATGCCTGGAATACTGGAATACCGTCTTGCGAGTGTTTACCTGATTAAAGACCTTACTCACGTCGGCCTCAGAGACAGAGATCACCAAGTCCTCTGGGTTGGTGGGGCCCTCACACCCGGCACGGTGTTGTTATTGTCGAAGCGTGCATAAAATGCATTGAGTTCATCTGGTAGAGAGGCATCGTTGGGCAGATCATGGCTGGGTCTTCCTTTGTAATCCGTAATGGACTGTAGCCCCTGCCACATGTGGAGGGAGTCGGAGCCTGTGTAGTATGATTCCCCCTTATTCCTATATTGTCCTTTTGCTTGTTTTGTTGAAGAATGCTCAGCATCAGCAAGCCTCATGTAACACCCTTGACCAGAGCTAAACAGGGGTTATGTACAGATTGTGAAAACTGAATGTAGATGCTAAAGAGAACTTGTCCCACTTTAAATGAACAACAAATTATACTGAATTATCACAAAGTATTCCTTGACGTAATCCAATAGAAATAGTATCTAGAAAATGAAATTTTGTGAAGTAAATGTGGTGTGCTTGCTAGTCTGAAGTAAATGTGGTGTGCCTGCTAGTCTGTTTGCTAGTCTTAAGTAAATGTGATGTGTTGCTAGTCTGAAGTAAATATGGTGTGCTTGCTAGTCTGAAGTAAATGTGGTGTGTTGCTAGTCTGAAGTAAATGTGGTGTGCTTGCTAGTCTGAAGTAAATATGGTGTGCTTGCTAGTCTGAAGTAAATGTGGTGTGTTGCTAGTCTGAAGTAAATGTGGTGTGTTGCTAGTCTTGAAGTAAATGTGGTGTGTTGCTAGTCTTGAAGTAGAATGTGGTGTGTTGCAAGTCTTGAAGTAAATGTGGTGTGCTTGCTAGTCTGCTTGCTAGTCTTAAGTAAATGTGATGTGTTGCTGTCTGAAGTAAATGTGGTGTGTTGCTAGTCTGAAGTAAATGTGGTGTGTTTGCTAGTCTGAAGTAAATGTGGTGTGTTGCTAGTTCTTGAAGTTAAATGTGGTGTGTTGCTAGTCTTGAAGTAAATGTGGTGTGCCTGCTAGTCTTGAAGTAAATGTGGTGTGTTGCTAGTCTTGAAGTAAATGTGGTGTGTTGCTAGTCTGAAGTAAATGTGGTGTGCCTGCTAGTCTGAAGTAAATGTGGTGTGCCTGCTAGTCTTGAAGTAAATGTGGTGTGTTGCTAGTCTGAAGTAAATGTGGTGTGCCTGCTAGTCTGAAGTAAATGTGATGTGCTTGGTAGTCTTGGAGTATTTCTGGTTTTGAAATAGTAGCAGTAGTGGTAGAGACAGCAGTAGTAATGATAGTAATAGGGTTTTTCCCATTCCAGTTTATGGCCATTGAAATGCATTGGGATTTATGCAAATATGTTTGTAGTGTAAAAAAGTATGTTTTTCAAGCACCAGTGTCAGCCTGCACGTTTTAAAGTTGTTTTGGTGTTGGTAGCTTTAACGGTTCAAGAGCAGTGGCCAAAAAGTACAAATTGTATAGATGGTATCAAAAAGTTGTATACAAGCAATCTATTCCAGACTGGTCTGCACGTTTTAAAGTTTGAATGGCGTTTCGAGCTGCAACGGTGGGAAGACTAGTTACGACTGGAATCTTTCCCATTCAAGTCTAAGGCCAATGGAATTCTTTGGAATTGATGAAAATGTGGTTGTAGGGTGAAAAGTATTAGTAGTATCCAGGGGTTGGAACCAGTTCAGGGAACAGAACAGAAAACCAGAAGAAAAAAAAACATTTTCAATGAACAGAATCGGAAGCGGGAACACAACTGATCTATACTGTTCCGGAAACAGAACTGTTATCTTAAAAGCGTGAGAACTGGTTAAAACTTTAATTTACATTCTGAGAAATTTTAGCTGTTGTACATCAAAGCCGTCCCTCTGTCAATCAGAAACTTCTTCCAGTGTCTGCATGCCAGCTGAAAATCTTTGACAGAATTTTATTTTGCTGGTCGGAACAGTTGAACGGAACAAACAAATAATAGTTCTATTCATAATGAAACAATTGGAAAATAATGTAATTTTTTTAAGCAAACTGCAGACGTTCAGCCTGGACGTTTCAAAGTTGTTTTGTTGTTGGTAGCTTTTATAGGTTTGGTCCTACAGGTGGCAGCAGAAGGCAAATAAGAATAATAAGAATGAACAGGTTCTATACTTACAAGCCCCTAACCAACAATGAGGTTGAAAAAATATGAATAACAATAAGAAATAAAAGTAGTTAAAGAGCAGCAGTAAAATAACAATAGCGAGACTATATACAGGGTACCGGTACAGAGTCAATGTGCGGGGGCACCGGTTAGTCGAGATAATTGAGGTAATATGTACACTAACATTCACAAGTTTGGGGTCACTTAGAAATGTCCTTGTTTTTGAAATATATATATTTTTTTTCTTCATTAAAATAACATAAAATTGGTCAGAAATACAGTGTAGACATTTTTTATGTTGTAAATGACCATTGTAGCTGGAAACGGCTGATTTTTAATGGAATATCTACATAGGCGTACAGAGGCCCATTATCAGCAATCATCACTCCTGTGTTCCAATGGCACGTTGCGTTAGCTAATCCAAGTTTATCATTTTAGGCTAAAGGCTAATTGATGATTAGAAAACCCTTTTGCAATTATGTTAGCACAGCTGAAAACTCTTGTGCTGATTAAAGAAGCAATAAAATTGACCTTCTTTAGACTAGTTGAGTATCTGGAGCACTGGCATTTGTGGGTTCGATTACAGGCTCAAAATGGCCAGAAACAAAGACCTTTCTTCTGAAACTCATCAGTCTATTCTTGATCTGAGAAATGAAGGCTATTACATGTGAGAAATTGCCAAGAAACGGAGTAGAACAAGTACATTAGAGTGTCTAGTTTGAGAAACAGACATCTCACAAGTCCTCAACTGGCAGCTTCATTAAATTCTACCCGCAAAACACCAGTCTCAATGTCAACAGCGAAGAGGCAACTCCGGGATGCTGGCCTTCTAGGCAGAGTTCCTCTGTCCAGTGTCTCTGTTCTTTTGCCCATCTTAATCTTTTCTTTTTATTGGCTAGTCTGATATATGGCTTTTTCTTTGCAACTCTGCCTAGAAGGCCAGCATCCCGGAGTTGACTCTTCACTGTGCTTTTCTTTCAAAAACAAGGCCATTTCTAAGTGACCCCAAACTTTTGAACGGTAGTGTACATGTAGGTAGAGTTATTGAAGTTCCTATGCATAGATAATAACAGAGAGTAGCAGCGGTGGAAAATAGTGTGGGGGGACAATGCAAATTGTCTGGGTAGCCATTTGATTAGATGTTCAGGAGTCTACTCGCTTGGGGCTAGAAGCTGTTTAGAAGCCTCTTGGACCTAGATTTGGCGCTCCGGTACCGCTTGCCGTGAGGTAGCAGAGAGAACAGTCTATGACTAGGGTGGCTGGAATTATTTTAGGGCCTTCCTCTGACACCGCCTGATATAGAGGTCCTGGATGGCAGGAGGCTTGGCCCCAGTGATGTACTGGGCAGTACGCACTACCCTCCACAGTGCCTTGCGGTCGGAGGCCGAGCAGTTGCCATACCAGACAGTGATGCAACCCGTCAGGATGCTCTCGATGGTGCAGCTGTAGAACCTTTTGAGGATCTGAGGACCCATGCCAAATCTTTTCAGTCTCCTGCGAGGGAATATGTTTTGTCGTGCCCTCTTCATGACTGTCTTGGTGTGCTTGGACCATGTTCGTTTGTTGGTGATGTGGACACCAAGGAACTTGAAGCTCTCAACCTGCTCCACTACAGCCCCCCCCATGAGAATGGGGGAGTGGTCAGGCCTCCTCTTCCTGTAGTCCACAATCATCTCCTTTGTCTTGATAATGTTGAGGGAGAGGTTGTTGTCCTGGCACCACACAGCCAGGTCTCTGACCTCCTCCCTATAGGCTGTCTCGTCGTTGTCAGTGATCAGGCCTACCACTGTTGTGTCATTGGTATACTTAATGATGGTGTTGGAGTCGTGCCTGGCCGTGCAGTCATGAGTGAACAGGGAGTACAGGAGGGGGCTGAGCGCACACCCCTGAGGGGCCCCTTTGTTGAGGATCAGCGTGGCGGATGTGTTGTTACTTACCCTTACCACCTGGGGGCGGCCCGTCAGGAAGTCCAGGATCCAGTTGTGTAGGGTTTCTGGGGTAATGGTGTTGATGTGAGCAATGACCACCCTTTCAAAGCACTTCATGGCTACAGACGTGAGTGCTACGGGTCGGTAGTCATTTAGGTAGGTTATCTTAGTGTTCTTGGGCACAGCACAGGGTTTCCTTAAAACATGTTGGTATTACAGACCCGGAAAGGGAGAGGTTGAAAATGTCAGTGAAGACACTTGCCAGTTGGTCAGCGCATGCTCAGAGTACACGTCCTGGTAATCCATCTGGCCCTGCGGCCTTGTGAATGTTGACCTGTTTAAAGGTCTTAATCACATCGGCTGCGGAGAGCGTGATCACACAGTTGTCCGGAACAGCTGGTGCTCTCATGCATGTTTTAGTGTTATTTGCCTCGAAGTGAGCATAGAAGTAGTTTAGCTCATCTGGTAGGCTCGTGTCACTGGGCAGCTCTCGGCTGTGCTTCCCTTTGTAGTCTGTAATGGTTTGCAAGCCCTGCCACATCCAACGAGCGTCAGAGCAGGTGTAGTACGATTCGATCTTAGTCCTGTATTGACACTTTGCCTGTTTGATGGTTCGTCAAAGGGCATAGCGGGATTTCTTATAAGAGTCCCGCTCCTTGAAAGTGGCAGCTCTACCCTTTAGCTCGATGCGGATGTTGCCTGTAATCCATGGGTTCTGGTTGGGGTATGTACGTACGGTCACTGTGGGGATGACGTCATCGATGCACTGACAATGACTGATGTGGTGTACTCCTCAATGCCATAGGAAGAATCCCAGACATATTCCAGTCTGTGCTAGCAAAACAGTCCTGTAGCATAGCATCTGCTTCATCTGACCACTTTTTTATTGACTGAGTCACTGGTGCTTCCTGCTTTAATTTGTGCTTGTCAGCAGGAATCAGGAGGATAGAATTATGGTCAGAATAGCCAAATGGAGGGCGAGGGAGAGCTTTGTACATGTCTCTGTGTGTGGAGTAAAGGTGGTCCAGAGTTTTTTGTCCTCTGGTTGCACATTTAACATGCTGATAGAAATTTGGTAAAACAGATTTAAGTTTCCTTACATTAAAGTCCCTGGCCACTAGGAGCGCCGCCTCTGGGTGAGTGTTTTCCTATTTGCTTATGGCAGAATACAGGTCATTGAGTGCGGTCTCAGTGCCAGCATCGGTCTGTGGGATATGTAGACAGCTACGAAAAATACATTTGAAAACTCTCTAGGTAGATAGTGTGGTCTACAGCTTATCATGAGATACTCTACCTCAGGCAAACAAAACCTCGAGACTTCCTTAGATATCGTGCACCAGCTATTATTTACAAAAATACATAGTCCGCCGCCCCTTGTATTACCAGACGCCGCTGTTCTATCCTGCCGCTACATCGTATAACCAGCCAGCTGTATGTTGATAATGTCGTCGTTCAGCCACGACTCCGTGAATCATAAGATATTACAGTTTTTAATGTCCCGTTGGTAGTTTAATCTTCCTCGTAGGTCGTCGATTTTATTTTCCAATGATTGCACGTTAGCTAGTAGAACGGAAGGCAGGGGGGGTTTACTCGGGCCTCTTTTTCTCCGTCGTCTCTTCACGCAAATGACAGGGTTTTCGGCCTGTTCCCGGGAAAGCAGAATGTCGTTCACGTCGGGATCGTAGGACTCGTTATAGGAAAAAAAAGCTTCTGCCAGTTGGTGGTGAGTAATCGCTGTTCTGATGTCCAGAAGTTATTTTAGGTCATAAGAGACAATAGCAGCAACATTATGTTCAAAATAAGTTTAAAAAAATAAGTTACTAACAAGGCAAAAAAACTAACGTAAGAACACAATCAGTTAGGAGCATGTAAAATATCAGCCATCTTCTCCGGCGCCGTCTTCAAGATAATAATTGGGTTTGGTTAGGTGATTGATTGATTGAATTACTATGTACATGTATGTGAGGTGTGAAAAGCAGAAAGTCTGGGTCGCCATTTAATTAATTGTTTTGCAGTCTTATGACTTTGGGTTGGAAGCTGTTCAGGAGCCTTTTGGATCCAGACCTGGCGCTCCGGTACTGCTTGCCATGCAGTAGCAGAGAGAACAGACTGTGACTTGAGTGGCAGGAGTCTTTGACCATTTTTAGAGCCTTCCTCTGACACTGCCGGCATAGAGGTCCTGGATGGTAGGAAGCTTGGCCCCAGTGATGGGCCGTACGCACTACCCTCTGTTGTGCCTTACAGTCGGATGCTGAGCAGTTGCCATACCAAGCGGTGATGCAGCCAGTCAAGATGTAGTGTGAAGTAATTTAATGATGCAACCGCCATACCTGGCCTAGAATGTGTTGTTGCCTGAACTGTCACACTAGAACTGTACCTGTCAGGTACTGAAAACACAGAACGTGTCATGGTTATAGACACAGTGACAGACACTATGTTGTGTATTGTGTGTGTGTGTGTGTGTGTGTGTGTGTGTGTGTGTGTGTGTGTGTGTGTGTGTTGTGTGTGTGTGTGTGGTGTGTGTGTGTGTGTGTGTGTGTGCTGATGTGTGTGTGTGTGTGTGTGTGTGTGTGTGTGTGTGTTTGATCCAGGGCCTGGTTTGGCATTTGTGGTTTACCAGAGATCTTCAGCACCATGCCTGTCTCCCAGCTCTGGGCCTTCCTCTTTCTCTCATGCTGATGTGTCTCGGCCTGGATAGTCAGGTGTAGCAGCACAGAAACACACAGAGCCACACACCACCCCCACACAACCACACACACACACACACCACACACCACACATAGCCAGTATAGTTTACTGTGTGTCTTGTCTTTATAGTTTAATGTATGTTTTGTCTGTATAGTTTCACGGTGTGTTTTTTGTTTTATTAGATTGTTGTATAGTTTGTTGTGTTTGTCTGTATAGTTTTGTGTTTTTGTCTGTATAGTTTAATGTGTGTTTTGTCTGTATAGTTTTGTGTGTTTTGTCTGTAATAGTTTTGTGTGTTTTGTCTGTATAGTTTGTCTGTTTTGTCTGTATAGTTTGTATGTTTGTCTGTATAGTTTAATGTGTGTTTTGTCTGTATATTGAATGTGTTTTGTCTGTATGTTGTATGTGTTTTTGTTCGTATAGTTTGTGTGTTTTTTTTACATTTAATGTGTGTTTTGTCTTTATAGTTTAATGTGTGTTTTGTCTTTATAGAATGTGTGTTTTTGTTGTATGAGTTTGTGTGTTTTGTCTGTATAGTTGAATGTGTTTTGTCTGTATAGTTTGTGTGTTTTGTCTGTAAAGTTTAATGTGTTTTGTCTGTATAGTTGAATGTGTGTTTGTCTGTATAGTTTGCCCTTGTGGAGGTCATGAGGACTTTCATTATGGACAGCTTTGGCCCAAAGATTCTCCTCATGCTGAACTATAAAGAGCTGGTGACCCTATTACTCTGCTTCTTGACCTTCTGATTGGCCTTCCCTGCATTACTCGGGTGAGTGTGTGTTTGTATTTCTGTTTGTATGTTTGTGGTGTGTGTGTGTGTGTGTGTGGTGTGTGTGTGTGGTGTGGTGTGTGTGTGTGTGGTGGTGTGTGTGTGGTGGGTGTGTGTGTGTGTGTGTGGTGTGTGTGTGTGTGGTGTGTGTGGTGGTGTTGTGTGTGTGTGTGTTGTTGCGTGTGTGTATCTGGTTTCAAGAGGTGTAACCTTGGTGCCATTATCCTTTTCAAACAAATAACCTATTGTGCCCTTGGGTCTTGGTCTTTACAGGGCGGGGTCTACATCTTCCAGCTGTTAGACTATTCTGTTGGCATAACACTGATGTTCACTTCTTTATTTGAAGTCGTTGCTCTAAGCTGGATATTTGGTAAGTGCTCCAATGAGAGCTTATATGGTGCTCTTTTCCACAATGAATGAATATGTTTGCTTCATCTGACCATGAATAATAATGACCTGTAGTATGTTTGACATTATTCATCGATTTTTCTCTCCAAAACAAGTCCTCTTGCTTCCAAAGAAGATTTGTGAAGTATTTTCTGAACATGTCCCCAATGGAAACGTCATGTGACCTTTCTTTCAAAGATTGATTTCATATACAACAAGTAATGACCTTAGCCAATATCATTCTGATCATTGCTTAAATGTTTTACACTTCCTGCTGATTTGTAGGAGTATGGCGGCTCTCTATCATGGTGAAAAGGATTCTGGGAAAGCCTCCAAACGTCTTCTTTAAGGCCTGCTGGTTGGTGGTCTCTCCGCTGTTGATCGTGGTGAGTCTAGTTAAAGATCCTCATTCATGCACTAACCCAGTGCAGTGGGTGACATGGCCCTTATCCTAGGGAGGTCGTTCAAGTTTGATGTCGAAATCTGACATCTATCCATGTCTTGAAGACGTCGGGAAATGCCATGAAAACCGAACATTAGGGACAACAGTGAGCGCTAATACCAGCAAGTAGGCTTGGGTTGTGGAAGGGGGTGGCAGATGGTCGTAATCCCATGACTCTGGATCAGAAGGTTGTGTGTTCGATCTCATTTGTGGACACTGGTTTAATGTTGTTTTGTTTTAACCCCTATCTCAAACCTTAACACTTACCTTAACCATTCAGAATGAGTGCCTAAACTTAACCCTTAACTTTGAAGTTTGACGTTTGGAAAACATGGATAAACGCTCTCTTTTCTGAGACTGTGAGAGCTTGTTGCTTATCCCGGGCAGCTGGTTGAGAGAATGCCAAAAGTGTGCAAAGCTGTCATCAAGGCAAAGGCTGGCTATTTGAAGAATCTCAAATATAAAATATATTGTAACGGCTGTCGTAGTCGTTCTCCTCCTCAGACGAGGAGGAGCATGGATCGGACCAAGATGCGGATTGGTAAGTATTCATTATTTAATGGAAAAACAACAAACACTACAAAATACAAAAACCAATAAACCAACCCGGCTTCGCCACACTCCCCTTTATCCCCCCCCCAAGACATTTTTGGGTGAGCCTCTCGGGCTTCCAGCCGCTCTGCCTTGCTTTCGCCTCATAAAACCTCCTCTCCGCTTTCGCTGCCTCCAGCTCCGCTTTGGGGCGGCGACACTCCACTGGCTCTGCCCAGGGTCCTTTACCGTCTAGGATTTCCTCCCAAGTCCATTCCTCTTTTCCCCACTGCTGTTGTTCTTGCCTTCCTTCTCCAATCCGCTTGGTCCTGTTATGGTGGGTGTTTCTGTAACGGCTGTCGTAGTCGTTCTCCTCCTCAGACGAGGAGGAGCGATGGATCGGACCAAGATGCGGATTGGTAAGTATTCATTATTTAATGGAAAAACAAACAAACACTACAAAATACAAAAACCAATAAACGTGACTAACCCGAAACAGTCCTGTGTGCGCCAAACACTGACACAGGAACAAAACACCCACAAAACACAGTGAAAACCAGGCTGCCTAAGTAGATGATTCTCAATAGGGACAACGATTCACAGCTGTCTCTGATTGAGAATCATACCAGGCCGAAACACAAAATCCAACATAGAAAATCAACCTAGACCAACCCCCCCACTCACGCCCTGACCAACTAAAACAAAATACATGCACAAAGGAAACAGGTTCAGGAACGTGACAGAACCCCCCCTTAAGGTGCGAACTCCGGGCGCACCAGCACAAAGTCTAGGGAGGGTCTGGGTGGGCGTCTGTCCACGGTGGCGGCTCTGGCGCTGGTCGTCGTGTCCCCACCCCACCATAGTCAACCCCCGCTTCCGTGGCCTCCTCCCAATATTCACCCTCCATGTCAATCCCACTATTCCAAAGGGCAGTAAGACTGAGGGTAGCACCTGACTGAGGGGTAGCACCTGACCGAGGGTAGCACCTGAAATGAGAGGTAGACCTGACTGAGGGGTACACCTGACTGAGGGGGTAGCACCTGACTAAGGGGCAGCACCAGAGATAGGGCAGCACCAGGATAAGGGGACAGCACCAGGATAAGGGGCAGCACCAGGATAACGGGGCAGCTCCGGACTGAGGGACGGATCCTGGCTGGATGGCGTATCCTGGCTGGCTGGCTCTGGCGGATCCTGGCTGGCTGGCGTCTGGCTGGCTGGCTCTGGCGGATTCCTGGCTGGATGACGGCTCTGGCGGATCCTGGCTGGACAGCTCTGGCGGATCCTGGCTGGACGGCTCTGGCGGATCCTGGCTGGACGGCTCTGGCGGATCCTGGCTGGACGGCTCATGGCTGGCTGACGGATCTGGCTGCTCATGGCTGGCTGACGGATCTGGCTGCTCATGGCTGGCGGCGGCTTTGAAGGCTCAATACAGACGGGCAGTTCATGCGGCGCTTGGCAGGACAGAATTCAGACGAGCGTTGGCAGACGGGCAGTTCAGGCGCCGTTGGGCAGACGGGCAGTTCAGGCGCCGTTGGGCAGACGGGCAGTTCAGGCGCCGTTGGGCAGACGGCGGACTTGACCTGCTGAGGCGCACAGTAGGCCTGGTGCGTGGTGCGGAACTGGTGGTACCGGACTGGAGACACGCACCTCAAGGCTAGTGCAGGGAGCAGGAACAGGGCACACTGGACTCTCGATGCGCACTATAGGCCTGGTGCGTGGTACCGGAACTGGAGGTACGCGCAGCGCGGGGTGGAGCGGCAGCACTAGGGCGAGTGCGGGGAGAAGCGACAAGTGCGTACAGGCTCTGGAGACGCACAGGGGCTTGGTGCGTGGTGCGAACTGGTGGTACTTGGGCTGGAGACACGCACCACAGGGAGAAGCTGCGTGAGGAGGAACAGGGCTCTGGAGACGCACTGGAAGCTGTGTGGGTGTAGGCACTGGTGTATGGGCTGGGGCCACGCACCATAAGCGAGTGCGGGGTGCTGAGAACTGGAGGTACTGGCTGGGGCGGGAAGGTGCGCCGGATACCGGACCGTGAAGGAGGACACGCGCTCTTGAGCACCGAGCCTCCCAACCTTACCAGGTTGAAGGTGCGTCCCGTAGCCCTGCCAGTGCGGCGAGGTGGAATAGCCCGCACTGGGCTATGCAGGCGACCGTGCGGACACGCAAGCACCTTACCATGTAGGTCGGATGCGTGCCTATGCCCGTGACACTGAAGGCTGGTGCCAGTACGCCGGCCCGAGGAGACGTACTGGAGGCCAGATATGTTGGGCGGCTTCATGGCACCCGGCTCGATGCCCACCCTAGCCCCCAGTGCGGCAAGGTGGAATAGCCCGCACTGGGCTAAGCACGCGTACTGGGGACACGTGCGCTCCACGCATAACACGGTGTCTGACCAGTACGACGCCCTCTCACTCCACGGTAAGCCCGGGGAGTTGGCTCGGGTATCCAACCGGCTTCGCCACACTCCCCTTTATCCCCCCCCCAAGACATTTTTGGGTGAGCCTCTCGGGCTTCCAGCCGCTCTGCCTTGCTTTCGCCCTCAAAAACCTCCTCTCCGTTTCGCTGCCTCCAGCTCCGCTTTGGGGCGGCGACACTCCACTGGCTCTGCCCAGGGTCCTTTACCGTCTAGGATTCCCTCCCAAGTCCACCTCCTCTTTCCCACTGCTGTTGTTCTTGCCTTCCTTCTCCAATCCGCTTGGTCCTGTTATGGTGGGTGTTTCTGTAACGGCTGTCGTAGTCGTTCTCCTCCTCAGACGAGGAGGAGCATGGATCGGACCAAGATGGGATTGGTAAGTATTCATTATTTAATGGAAAAACAACAAACACTACAAAATCAAAAACCAATAAACGTGATCTACCCGAAACAGTCCTGTGTGGCCCAAACACTGACACAGGACAAACACCCACAAAACACAGGTGAAACCCAGCTGCCCAAGTATGATTCTCAATCAGGGACAACAATTCACAGCTGTCTCTGATTGAGAATGCATAGGACCCAAGCGCCCGAACACAAAATCCCAACATAGAAAATCAAACCTAGACCAACCCACCCAACTCACGCCCTGACCAACTAAAACAAATACATGACAAAAGAAAACAGGTCAGGAACGTGACATATATTTAGATTTGTTTAGACTTTTTTGGTTACTACATGTTTAGACTTTTTTGGTTACTACATGTTATTTCATAGTTTTGATGTCTTCACTATTATTCTACAACGTAGAAAAGAAAAAGCCTTGAATGATTAGGTGTTCTAAAACTATTGACCGGTAGTGTATATTTACAAAAAATGAATATATTGGGTTATATATTTATTTAACTAGGCAAGTCAGTTAAGAACAAATTCTTATTTTCAATGACGGCCTAGGAACAGTGGGTTAATTGCCTTGTTCAGGGGCGGAACAACAGATTTCTACCTTGTCAGTTCGGGGATTCAATCTTGTAACCTTTCAGCTACTAGTCCAACGCTCTAACCACTAGGGTACCTGCCGATTGGAAATGATGCAGACAATTATATTGATAGAAGCCATAATATATCTGCAATATTAAAGCTGATCTACCCTCTAAATAAATACATACAAATCACGCTGCATTGTATTGCGAGTTTAACCGTGTTTCCCGGTTCTGTATTTTGCACATGTACGTCTCTTACCTTTTATGGTGGACTTTTCTTTAGGATTAAGATATTTGTTAACAAAAATGTATGTATTCAACCTTAGCTATTTTTCCCCTAGCCAGAAGATCCGACCTGCTTGCTTACAGCTGCACTAGGGTCGGACAGGCTGTCTAGATTAAGACACCGTGAATCCGGCGCCAAATATGGCTAGGAAAACGTACCTCAATCCAGGGATGAAAAACAGAATCCGTGGTGTCTTAGTCTACATGGGAAGCCTGTCCGACCCTACTGCAGCTGTAAGGCTATTATTTTTTACCTTGAAAAGTAAACTCTTTTCCTAACCAATCTTTACTACCTGCAGGCCATATTGGTCACTGCCATGGTCCAGCACAGCCCACTTCTTTACGGGAAGACATATCTGTACCCAGCATGGGCTGAAGGTGTTGCATGGATCATCACCTTTCTGTCCGTTGGCTGGATCCCTCTTGGGGCCATGCATGAGCTTCTTGGAAGGAAAGGCACCTGCTTAGCGGTAAGGTTTGTATGTGAATGCACAGTAATCCATGACATGGATGGATGAATGGATGGATGGATGTGTTGATGGACAGACATATGAATGTATTCCTCTCTCCTGGTGTAGAGGCTGAAGGCGTCGGTGACTCCCAGGATCACCCTGGAGGAGGTCTGTAATGTGCCTGTCAATGAAGACCAACACCAGGACCATGTTAAGTCTCTGTACAGTCTCTCTGAGGTCAGTCCTCTACGTGAAGAGAAAGACCGTGGGGACATGTAGGCTCCTGTGTGACCCATCTGCTAGAGCATAGGGTTTGCAATGACATGGTCATGGCTACGATTCCATCTGGGCCATTCCATGTCTATATGCTCGCAATGTCCATTGAATATACTTCTGAAAAGCACAACACTTAATAAAGGAATGTGACTTTGTCAATATTTTATTTTGGTGCTGTTTTCATTTGATACTTTCGGTACGCCACTGGAAAGTACAAATGTCCGCCTGAAAGCGCACATTAAGGCTTACTTCAGGATCTGCTATGTACATCCTAATATACACAGTTTCCAAGACACTTTGGGTAAAGAGAGTTGAAATATGCCTGCCGTTCTGTGCTTTGTCACATTGACAAGTGTTTAGGCTTGTTTTTAGCCCATGGACCCTGACAGGATAGTGCCGGTCCATCGCAAAGCTCTCAAAGTACAATAACACTGCTAGAGGTGTTGTTACAATAGCTTTTAATGAGACAATGGTGCAAACATTGTCTACACTATATAGACCTCTGTTTATTTGAAATAGATGGTATTTATTTTTATCTGTATTTATCTTGACGTATAGACTGGCTTAGATGGCGGTTTACTTCCTGAGTGCTCAGCACCAGGTGGTGTTTATACCATGCTGGTGATGTCTTTTTTACGAGTTGCATTTTCACACAAAATAAAATACAAATGTTTCTGTCAGACTTTTGCCCTTAAAAGGGTACTTTCTTGATTCTACCGTTATTAATTCAACTAATTGTCTCGCAAAACTAACAATCACCTCATAAAAATCCACTATTAGGTAGAAATGAAGGCACAGGGAGAGAGTGAGTCCATGAATGCAGGGTCGGCAGCACTCGGAGGCCAGGTGCCAGTACAGTGTGAGAGGGAGGTTTAGGAAGACATAAACAGAGCAGGACAATAGACCACCCTGGAGCCAGCCTCAAACAAACTTAATGTGCCCCCGTGTCAAGTCAGTGTGGTGGAACATGCTAATCTCCTGTCTTAAAAACACTGGCCCCATGATGGACCGGTGTAGCAGCAACATATAAGCTGATGAGAGTGGGGGGGACAGAGAGAGAAATAGAAGGGGTTGCTGATGATCTGGTGCTTATGTCCCCAACCAAGGAGGGCCTACAGCAGCACCTAGATCTTCTGCACAGATTCTGTCAAACCTAGGCCCTGACAGTAAATCTCAGTAATACAAAAATAATGGTTTTCCAAAAAAGGTCCAGTTGCCAGGACCACAAATACAAACTCCATCTAGACACCGTTGCCCTAGACCACACAAACGACTATACATACCTCGGCCTAAACATGAACACCACAGGTAACTTCCACAAAGCTGTGAACAATCTGAGAGACAAGGCAAGAAGGGCCTTATACACCATAAAAAGGAATATCATTCGACATCATTAGGATCTGGCAATTTGAATTATTTGAATCAATTATTGAACCCATTGCCCTTTATCATTGTGAGGTCTGGGGTCCACTCACAAATCAATAATTCATAAAATGGGACAAACCCCAAATTGAGACGATGCATACAGAATTCTGAAAAAAATATCCTCAGTGTAGAATGTAAAACACTAAATAATGCATGCAGAGCAGAATTAGGCCGATACCCGCTAATTATCCAAATCCAGAAAAGAGCCGTTAAATTCTACAACCACCTAAAAGGAAGTGATTCCCAAACCTTCCATAACATAGCCATCACCTACAGAGAGATGAACCTGGAGAAGAGCCCCCTAAGCAAGCTGGTCCTGGGGCTCTGTTCACAAACAGACCCCACAGAGCAGCAACACAATTAGGACAGCAACACCAGTTCTAGCAACACTTGGCCCTAAACAGAGAGTACACAGTGGCAGAATACCTGACCACTGTGACTGACCCAAAATTAAGGAAAGCTTTGACAATGTACACTCAGTGAGCATAGCCTTGCTATTGAGAGAGGCCGCCGTAGGCAGACTTGGCTCTCAAGGGAAGACAGGCTATGTGCACACTGCCCACAAAATGAGTTGGAAACTGAGCTGCACCTCCTAACCTCCTACCAAATATATGACCAAATTAGAGACACATATTTCCCTCAGATTACACAGACCCACAAAGAATTTGAAAACAAATCCAATTTTGATAAACTCCCATATCTATTAGGTGAAATGCCACAGTGTGCCATCACAGCAGAAAGATTTGTGACCTATTGCCACAAGGGCAACCAGTGAAGAACAAACACCATTGTAAATACCACCCATATTTATGTTTATTTATTTTCCCTTTTGTACTTGAACTATTTGTACATCGTTACAACACTATATATAGACATAATATGATATTTGAAATGTCTCTATTCCTTTGAAAGTTACTGTTAATTTGATTGTTTATTTCACTTTTGTTTATTATCTCTTTCACTTGCTTTGGCAATGTAAACATATGTTTTCCATGCCAATAAAGCCATTTGAATTGAATTGAGAGAGCGAGAAAAGGGGTGAGGTTCCTTCCATCTCTATGGTATTTCATGGTATTGTGGGAGATACACTGATGAGAGATTAGTAACTAGTGTAATTAAATGTCCTGTTGCAGATCATTTGTTGAATGCCTCCCAGTGGAGGAGTCCAGTGAAGGAACATAGCTAGACACTTTTTATTGGTCCTCAGAGAGACCTATGTTGGTGTATTTGCCAGAATGAGTTAAAAGAAAGCTTACATCTTATTCTATTCAGAAACCAACGAGCACTGACAGTATAATGATTCGTCAACCCACTGTGATTTCACCTCAACTCTTCAGAGAGGTATTTGTTCAACTGAATGACCAGGGCCATTTGGATTTAATTGAACTGAATCTGTCAGTGTAGAGGTGTGATGATTGGTCCCAGGTTTAAACCAGCCATGTACTGCACTATACACCATGTCCGCTGTGCTTAACCTGGATGCCATCAGCGTGCTGTATATCCAGCTGCCTGATTGGTTAATGTACAGTGAGGTTGAAATCTGTATTCGTCACTCTGGAGCACCAAGGCATTCTGCCAAGTTACTAAAATAATACCATTCCCTCAGTCCACTTGATCAATTAGAAAACAGAACCGTTTACAGAACAAGCTGAGCAAATTAAGAACAATATATTTTTTGGAACCAGACCAAGACTAGCGCTCGTCTTAACAGCAACAACTTCAGTATCCTAACGGAAACCTTCTATCTATTTCTGTGTTATAAGAGGAGAGTAGACTATAGTCTGGAAACATCTACACTCTTCCCAGTCTACATCAGCACTCCATCCTGTCTACATTTACACATCAGTCTACATCAGCACTCCATCCAGTCTACATCAGCACTCCATCCTGTCTACATCAGCACTCCATCCAGTCTACATCAGCACACCATCCAGTCTACATCAGCACACCATCCAGTCTACATCAGCACTCCATCCAGTCTACATCAGCACTCCATTCCATCTACATTCAGCACCACCATCCAGTCTACATCAGCACTCCATCCAGTCTACATCAGCACACCATCCAGTCTACATCAGCACTCCATCCAGTCTACATCAGCACTTTTGTGAAACTGTCATAACTCCAGACAGTTTCACAATATCAGCTCAATATCATGTAATATTATTTAGCAGTTTTATAGCGAACAAGCTACTACTATCATACTGTATATTCCCCTATACAGCCATGCAATCCATCACCCTCTATATGTTCTCGTTTGCTAACACTTGCTATCCTTGTGTCTAGGCTTGGTATGTGAACTGTTGAGCAAGATTATGTGCTTAGACTCCTGTGATGACATAGACAGGCCCTCGTTGAGTCAGAAACCCCAGCAAAGACAGCCAGCCACTGTGAGCTAAACAATTATTTTCCACTTGCAATTTGTCATGAAGTACCTTCCTCTTCACACACCATGATGGCATCTCTTGAGGCCCATTTGAAATGCTCAAAATATCTTTGTTGTTACCTTTAGTTCCAGGCACTAATATCCACTTATCCATGTATTTATTTCATGGCCTATACTAATGTCTGCTTCATTTACTGTATTCAATCGTTTTATTTACACAAACACTTTCCCTCCGTCATATTTTTGTCCAGAACCAGCAGAGCCCCTAATCCTTGGGGCCGTGACATCACAGCTGAAGTAAACTTGGGAAGGTTCTTCCTCCTTTAGTGTCCTAACCCAGGGGAAATGGGATTAGTACCGCCAGGGGACTTCACTGCGGTGATGGAGTAGAGTGGAAAGGGAGAGAGGCCCAAGGCAGGAGTACACTGACTGAGAGTCTGAGAGACTGGACACTGAGAGACTGCCTAGTGAAATCTTGTGAGAAACATACTGGGAGATATGAAGATGCACCTTGACCGATTTAAAGGATGTAGAGAGACTTTCAGAGATTGATTGATTTTGAGAGAGAGAGAGAGAGAGAGAGAGAGACATTGAGACAGGAAAATCTCAAACTCAAGGATAATCCAAGCCTCTAAAGGACATGGTTTGTTACAGGGAATGGACGTAAAATGATTTTCAATCCTAAAATAATTTTGACATGGTTGCTGTGGTGTGAAAGACTCCCTCTCAGCTCAACAACGGAGTGAGAAGTTACATTAGATAGATATCTCCTATAAGAAGATCTCTGAGCACCCAGGATATACTTTAGAAAGAGTCCAAGGTGACAGAGGCTACACGGGTCACTGGACTCTGATTGGCAAAATTAATTGGCTATAGCGAAGATCAACATCCACCCACTCTTGACAGGTTATCACGTGATTCTATCCGTGAAACAGGTAAGTTTGGAGGAGTTTTCTGTTGGCTGAAGTTGATGATGCTATATTGATACACTTTGAATGTGACTCATGAATACATTGTGGAGATGTAGTGATATAGGTGCATCTGAATGTAAAACAAATATTCTCAGAATGGAGAATGCTCTGAGAAAATTCTGTCTTAGCGAGAGAGAGAGAGAGAGAGAGAGAGAGAGAGAGAGAGAGAGAGAGAGAGAGAGAGAGAGAGAGAGAGAGAGAGAGAGAGAACTGATCAGACGTCCTGGGCATAGCTAGTTCTGACCTCTTCAGTACCTGATCAGACGTCCTGGGTCATAGCTAGTTCTGACCTCTTCAGTACCCTGATCAGACGTCCTGGGTCATAGCTAGTTCTGACCTCTTCAGTAACCTGATCAGACGTCCTGGGCCATAGCTAGTTCTGACCTCTTCAGTACCCTGATCAGATGTCCTGGGTCATAGCTAGTTCTGACCTCTTCAGTAACCTGATCAGCTGTCCCGGGGTGTTCATGTTAGCTGATACTGTATTTGAGACACTGCTGTGCTGTGTGAAAATGGTGAGGTGTGATGTGGCGAGGTGTGACGTATAACTGCATTAACAAACATCACTATGTTCACCAACATGGTACATATTTTAGTTACATGAATATACCAATATATCAGAGACTTGAGTCAGTGCAAGTGCTCCATAGTTTCCATTGGCTTAACACAA